>NW_007074630.1:0-1177 GCF_000164805.1 Carlito syrichta | reverse complement strand
TGTGTGTGTGTGTGTGTGTGTGTGTGTGTGTGTGTGTGTGTGTGTGTTCAGTTGTTTTCTGCATTGGTTTCTGCTTTGCATAGTCATATATAGTGATGGTGGGAATTGGGTCTCAGGGAATACATACCACAATCAGTAAATACTGCAATTTGCAAGTAGTTTCTGAATCCTAGCACCTCATCCCTACCTTTTTTGACTTTCAAAAGCTGTAAGAGATAGCAAAGCTTCCCACCCACAGTCTTATTTCAAAATAGAACAAAACCAGAGCATGGATCAGGGAAGATTGGAGAGCTGAGCAAAAATCAGAAGGTAAGCCTTCACCCACTGAAACTGAATAACAGAACTAAAGAGAAAAACAAGAGATATGTACAAATGAGGAAAAACCAAAGAAAGACCACAGGTAATGTCAAGTGTAACAAGGAGAAAACTCCTGAAAAATCAGACCTTGGAGCCCAAACAATGAAAGTCACCAATGACTGACCCCAGAATATGACAGGGATTAGGGAATGAATGGAAAGAGTGAATAAGACTCAAGAAAGACAAGATGCAACATTAAATAACTTGTAACAGAGATTTTGGCAATAAAAAATTTCATCCAGGAATTAAGTATGGAAAGCATGGAAAGCAGAATTAATCTAGTTGAACAAGCATGACAAGTATGACAAGCATGGAAAGCAGAATTAATCTAGTTGAACAAAGAATCTCAAAACTTGAAGACCAGAACATAAAATTAACCCAATCTGTAAAAATCATAGAAGAAGACTTAGAAAGAAAGAATAAAGCCTACATGAGAAGTGTGATTATATCAAGAGTCTGAACCTGTGCCTAGTAGGTATCCCAAAGGAAGAAAGAGAAATGGATAGCAACTTGGAGCAAGTATTCCAGGAGGTAATCCAGGAAAACTTTCCCCATCTCACCAGAGATGTGACCAGCCAAACATAAGAGATACAGAGAACACCCACAAGACATTAAATGAGAGAACCAACCCCTAGACACATAGTAATTCACCTGCACAAAGTAGGCACAAAAGAAAAAATCCTGATAAAAAAGAAGACTCCGAGGGGCGGCAAGATGGCGACCGGGCAACCCGGTGTCTGAAGCCCTCTACAAGGGAGACCTGCAGTGGGTCTCTGACTCTCGCCCCGGGAGGCTGGGGACCCCAGCACTGCAGCCTGCT
>NW_007074629.1:66364-67280 GCF_000164805.1 Carlito syrichta | reverse complement strand
TCAAAAAAAAAAAAAAAAAAGAATTCCTCCAAAGAGTGAACACGGCCTCCAGATGCTTCAAGACATTTGTAGAATCTGGCCTCTGGTGACCTGAAGAAACTGCTGCCATTGCTGTCTGTAGAGAAGGGCGGGAGAGTATCCCCCAATCCTGCCCCACCAGAACGTGGGACTCATTGAGGTACATCGCGGGGGGGGGGGGGGAGAACCGGTGTACTTCCCAGACCTACCACTAGATGCCGCCAGGGCTGCGGGTTCAAAATGGGAAGACCCGAGGGGCGGATGGAGCTCCTTCCAGCATCTCCACCCCAGGAAGAATCCCTGTTCTCAGGAGAGAAGCAGAGGCAGGGAATTTATTGGAGAATGTGACAGGTAGGTGGAGGTCGAACAGCGGTGGTCAGGTAACAAAAAGAGCCGGAGCTGGAGTGGAAAAAAGAGCCTTCCCAGCTGTTGACAAAGCGCCAATTCTAGGCTCCACACTCCCCAAGACGCAGTGCTAGGTGTGAAAACAGATGCCAGCAGGGCTTCAGGGAAATGCCAGGTCCCGTCCCTTTGCCTGGCTGATGTCATTCTACCCCGTCCACTGCACGGCCCATAGGTGATCGGAATGACCCGAGTTAGTCTGAAGCACCTGGGCTTTGGCTGAAGGCCCGAGTTCCCATTCTGGCTCTGCCCTTGACCAGCTGGGTGACCCTGGGTGACGGCCTTAGCCTCCCTGGGTCTCAGTTTCCTGATGTGGAAACTAGGTGTAATAATAGGCTTTTGATAAAGGGTAGACATAGTAAACTTGAATGCCCAAACCCGTCTAAAGTAAGCAATCTGGTCAGCCACCGTGGCTCACACTTTTTTTTTTTTTTTTGATTGGGGTCTCACTCTGTCGCCCAGGCTGGAGTGCAGTGACTGCTCCCGGGCCACCGCA
>NW_007074629.1:59722-66250 GCF_000164805.1 Carlito syrichta | reverse complement strand
GTCTCGAACCCGCGGGCTCAGGCAATCCACTCACCTCAGCCTCGCAAAGGCGCGGGATTATAGGCTGAGCCACCGAGCCCGGCTATGGCTCACACTTATAATCCTGGTCCATTGGGAGGCCGAGGCAGGAGGATCACTTGAGCCCAGGAGTTCAAGACCAGCCTGGGCAACAGAGCGAGACCTCTTCCCTGCAATAAATCAAAAAGGAAAAATTAGCCCAGCATGGTGGCATGCGTCTGTAGTCCCAGCTACTTGAGGGACTGAAACAGAAGGATTGCCTGAGCCCAGGAGATCAAGGCTGTGGTGAGCCATGATTGCACCACCGCACTCCAGCCTGGGTGACAGAGTGAGACCCTGGCTTAAGCAAAATACATAAATAAATGCAATCAATAAGGTCAGTGATTCCAGAGAGCAAGGATGCGGTTTCAACCCAGCAACACAGTGAACAACGTTAAATCCTCCAGGCAGGGGATGGACACTCCCTGGGACCCAGTGGTGGGCAAGAAAAGTGGTTATATGTTTGAGACCCCATCAAAGGAACAGCCGGAGCCCCTACCCCTTCTCAAAGAGGTACTGGAGCTACTGTTTCCTTCTTTCACTCACTCTAGAGCAGCTGCCCTGTGCTGGCCCTTGAGTATGAGCAAACAGATGTCACCCCTTCCCAGATAGACTTACAGCCCAGTAGGGACAGAGGACCCATGTGGCGAGGATTCAAGGGCAAAGATCCCACAATCTTCGATGATGAGGCCTGTGTACCTGCTGGGCACGGCCCGGCCTTCAAACACAGAGTACTTTGGAAAGAAAGAAGAAAAAACTCGATCGTTCAGCATACTATAACCCAGGGAACGTTTTAAAAATAGAGTAGGGAGTCTTCTTATTTTGCTCAGGCTGGTCTTGAACTTCTGGCTTCAAGCAATCTTTCCATCTCAGCCTCCCAGAGTGCTGAGATTACAGGCATGAGCCACCAAGCTCAGCTCTCCAGGGAATCTTAAAAGTAACATCATTGAGAATGACCTATCAGAATCCACCCTTTTAAAGTGTACCATTTAGTGGCTTTTAGTAAGTTTGCCAAACAACTCTGGTGCCACCACCACCATAAATCAGGTTTGGTTTTGTTTTGGTTTTGACTTGGAGTCTCATCTGTCGCCCAGGCTGGAATGCAGTGGCACGTTCAAGGCCATCCCAATGTCGACCTGTGGGCTCCGGCAATCCTTCCGCCTCCGCCTTCCAAGTGACTGGAACTACAGGCGTGTGCTACCACGCCTGACTAATTTTTGATTTATATAGAGACACGGTCTTGCCAAGTTGCCTGGGCTGGTCTCGAACCTGGGCTCAGGTAATCCCCTCACTTCGGCCACCCAAAGTGCTGGGATTACTGACTTGAGCCACCCGCCAGGCCAACTTTTTCTTTTCTTTTCTTTTCTTTTGAGTGAAGTCTCACTCTGTCGCCCATAGCCTCAACCTCCTGGGCTCAGGCAAGGATCCTTCCACCTCAGTCTCCCAAGAAGCTGGAACTATAAGTGCGTGTCATCATGCCTGGCTAATTTTTTGAGTTCTTGTAGAGATGAGGTCTCGCTCTGTTGCCGGGCTCAGGTAGTTCTCATGCCTCGGCCTTCCAAAGCGCTGGGATCACAGGCATGAGCCACCACGCTCAGTTGAAAACATTCTTTACAGAAATCTCTTAGATTTTGAATGATGGTTCTTTTTCTACGACCTTTTTTCCATTTTCTTTCTTTTTTAAAAATCTTAGACTCAGCCGGGCTCGGTGGCTAAGCCTGTAATCCTAGCACTTTGGGAGGCTGAGGTGAGTGGATTGCCTGAGCCCACAGGTTCGAGACCCGCCTGTGCAACTTGGTGAGATCTCATCTCTACAATAAATAAAAAATTAGCTGGGCATGGTAGTGCGCACCTGTAGTTCCAGCTACTTGGAAGGCTGAGGCGGAAGGATCGCCAGAGCCCAGCAGGTCGAGGCTATGGTGGCCGGGAGCGGCCACTGCACTCGAGTCTGGGCGACAGAGTGAGATTCCAACTCAAAAAAAAAACAAAAAACAAAAAAAAACAGACTCATAGGACACAAGTGCATATTTGTTACATGGATATATTGTGTAGTGGTGGGGACTCGGTCTCAGGTGGGATTGGGTCCCCAGATGTGAACATTGCGCCCTCTGGGTAGTTTTTGAACCTTAATTCTACTCTCTACCTCCCCGCATTTGTGTCCCTAGTGCTTACTGTTTCTATAGGATATATTTTTAAAATTACAAAAACAGGTCCAAAGTGGCTCACGCCTACAATCCTAGCACTTTGGGAGGTGGAGGTGAAAGGACTGGTTCGAGACCAGCCTAGGCAACTTAGCGAGCCCTCACTTCTACAATAAATCAAAAAATTAGCCGGGCATGGTGGTGCACACTACTTGGAAGACTGAGGCGGAAGGACTGCCAGAACCCAGCAGGTTGGGGCTGTGGTGGCCGTGAGCATGCCACTATACTCCAGCCTGGGCGACAGAGTGAGACTCAAAAAAAAGAAATTACAGAAACGGTACATGTGCTTGAAGAAAACTTAAAAAAAAACAAAAACAAAAAAAGGAACAATAAAAAAAACTTCGCGTCCCGCCCCAACATACCATTTCCCTTCAAATATCAACACACAACCTTTTGAATCTTTTTCCAAGCAAGCCCATGCACATTTGGGTTTTGTTTTGGTTCTGAGGTCTTATATGACTGGATCCCTGGGTGACAAGGTGCTGTGGTTTTCTAGAAGAATGTTATTGCTCTTAGGATATGCTGATTACAGAATCTCAATGTGATTTCATTTGGTACCAAAATAAAATGTACTGTTTTATAATCTTCCTTAGTCAGTCGGTCATTTACATTTTCTATGTCAAAAACATTTTCATCTGTGCTCAGGGAAGGTTTCATTAAGATTTTTTTCAGTGAAGCTGGATGCAGTGGCTCATGCCTGTCATCCCAGCACTTTGGGAAGCCGAGGCGAGAGGCTCGCTTGAGCTCAGGAGTTTAAGACCAGCCTAGACAACATAGCAAGACCTCGTCTCTACAAAAAACTTAGCCAGACGCGGTGTGCACACCTGTAGTCCCAGGTATTTGCGATGCTGAGGTGGGAGGACCACTTGAGCCCAGAAGGTTGAGGCTGTGGTGATCCAGTGATCCATGATCGTGCCACTGCACCCCAGCCTGAGTGATAGAGTGAGACCTCAACTCAAAAAAAAAATTCTCAGTGAACCCAACCCAAACTTGGTCTTTACATCTGGTTTGCACACGCTGGTGCCGGGTGTCACACCTGGTTGTTGTATTTTGGAGGCTGTAACCCAGTGACCCACTGGAGAGACTGGGTCAGTTGTCCTCCAGAAAGTCTCACCTTCCAGAATTTTTTTTTTTTTTTTAGTTGAAGTCTCTGTCATCCAGGCGAGAGTGCAGTGGCACACAGACTCAGAGCCACCCCAGCCTCGACCTGCTGGGCTCCGGCGATGTTTCTGCCTCAGTCTTCCAAGTAGCTGGAACTACAGGCACGCGCTACCACGCCCGGCTCATTTTTTGATTTATTGTAGAGATGAGGTTGTCCAGGTGGGTCTCGAACCCGCGGGCTCAGGCAATCCACTCACCTCAGCCTCCCAAAGGTGCGGGATTACAGGCCGAGCCACCGAGCCCGGCCTGGGGGTGCCGTTCTGAGCAGCAGGAGAACACAGGCAGGGCAGACCCACACCGGGGTGTTCTATGAGCTAAATTGTGTCCCCCGAGAAAAAATCATATGTTGAACTCCTAACTTCCAAAGGGATGGCGCTGAAGATAGGGCCGTTGGGAGGCATCTAGGGTCATGAGTCATGAAAGGGGGGGCCCTCACGGTGGGATCAGTGCCCTTATAAGGAGAGACACCAGGCCAGGAGCAGCGGCTCACACCTGTAGTCCCAACTACTTGGGAGGCTGAGGTGAGAGGATCACCTGAGCCCAGCAGGCTGAGGCTGCGGTGGCCATGAGCGTGCCACTGCACTCCAGCCTAGGTGACAGAGTGAGACTCCAACTCAAAAAAAAAAAAGAAAAGAAAAGTCACTAAAAACAACTGGTCTTTTCTTATAGGTCACAGGGTAGGCAAGTGTTTTCAGTCTGTGCCCCCTTCAAGGGTTGGAAAGACCCCTATAAACAAGAGGGCCCCTCTTCCTACACTCCCCTCTGGAGTTCAAGACCAGCCTGGACAACACAGCAAGACCTCATTTCTATAAAAATAAAAATTAGCTGGGCATGGTGGCACACACCCATAGTCCCAGCAACTTGGGAGGCTGAGATGGGAGGATCACTTGAGTGCAGGAGTTCAGGCTGCAGTGAGCTATGACTATGCCTCTGCAGTCAGCCTGGGGAACAGATGGAGATTCCCCCGCCCAAAAAAGGGAAGAAATAAAGCAACTCTTTGGAAAAATCATATTCCCATCACTAACCAGTTGCATTTGCTTATGAGGTCACTTTCTTGTTCAGAGGAGAGGAAGAAAGAGGTGGAGGTGGGGGAAGAGGAGGGAGGAGGAAGGAGCTCGGATGGGACAGCCAGAGCCCAAGGTGTCCCTGTGGCAACTTCCTGAGGATCGGTCTTGCCCTCCCGCGAAGGAGAGGGTCTCGACCCACCCAGCGTCTGACATCGACCACCGGGCTCAGAGGCAGAGCGGGGGCCCTCCAGGGCCTGTGGTCAGAGTGAGGAAAGCGGTTGTGAAAAAAACAGAAGGTCTTACCACAGCCCAGGTCCAGTCCCTGCCTGTGTCACGTGGAGAGAGGGAAGAGAAAGCAAACGCCCCAAAGCCCTGGGAGTTCCACACCAGCCCCGTGGTCCCTGTAGTGACAAGTGACATCGCTGAAGTCATCACCTGATAGACGGCAGCGGAGAAGCCTGGGGACAGGCTAAGACGTGGGAGGGAGGGCGGAGGCTGACTCGAAGGGAATCAGGCCTGGGTGGGAAATACTGCCTGGGAGGGAGGTACCCACCTTGCGCCCAAGGGGAGCACGCGGGCCTCCCCTCTCATAGCTGACTCCAAGGCCTTGACCCTACTTCCCTGGGCACAGGTCTGCCCATTTCACCTGCTCTGATCTGAAGGAGTGGGGAACAAATGATATCTGCATGGAGCTGGGGAACAAATAACATCTGTGAATTGGGGAACAAATGACCCATTGGCGTGGATCAGAGGAAGAAACGACATCTGTGTGGGTCAGGGAAGAAATGACATCTGTGTGGGTCAGTGAACAAATGACATCTGTGTGGATCAGGGGAAGAAATGATATTTGCGCAGACCTGGGGAACAAATGATGTATTGTTGGAGCTGGGGAACAAATGATATTTGTTTGAAGCCTGGGAACCAATGATATCTGGGCTCAAATGATATGTGGGTGCAAATATGCCTTTCAGCCAAAGAGGAAGACATTTTTGTCCTCCAGGATAATATTGTGCAATTTAGAGTCCAGAAACAGTGCCATTCGGGGGCCTGGGTGTGTTGCTCAGGCAGAGACAGGAGGGACAGGGCATCCCTGGTCCAGGCTGCAGCTGGGGCCAGGGTGGGGGGTGGAAGGGTTGGCCAGGGACACCTCCCTCCCTTCCAGGCTCCTTCTCAGAAGCCTCCGGGGGTCCCGTCCCCAGACTTGCAGTCTGCCTGGTCTGAGCTGTCGGTTCTCAATTATGGTGTACGTGGCACTTATTGTCATTCTGAGATCATCCAGGCTGGAAACCGGAGACCCCAGGCAAGGTCAGAGCGTCCAGATGCTCTGGGCATCGGCCCCGCTCTGTTCTCTGACATCCACAGATGGCAGATAGGCAGATATCGCTCTTTATCTGCACACGGTCTGTCTGTCTGTCTGTCTCACTATGATTGAGCACAGATATTGGTTGAGTCAGATCACTCCTCTGAGTCTGAATTCCCTCATCTCTAAAATGATGATAATAGGCCGAAGCATGGTGGCTCACACTTGCACTCCCAGCACCTTGGGAGGCTGAAGCAGGGGATTGCTTGCATCCAGGAGTCCGAGACCAGCCTGGGCAACATAGAGAGACCTCGTCTCTACAAGAAATAAAAAAATTAGCCGAGTGAGGTGGTACACACCTATAGTCCCAACTACTTGGAAAACCAAGGCAGGAGGATTGCTTGAGCTCAGGAAGTCGAGGCTGCAGTGAACTATGACTGTACCACTGCAATCCAGTCTGGGCAACAGAGTGAGACCTTATCTCAAATAAAATAAATTAAATAAAATAAAATAGGGGTTAATAATAGCCCCACCTCTTAGGATTGCTTCAAGAAGACAATAAATCCGGGCACGGTGGCTCACACCTGTAATCCCAGTACTTTGAAAGGCAGAGGAGCCGGGCTCGGTGGCTAAGCCTGTAATTCCGTGCCTTTGGGAGGCTGAGGTGAGTGGATTGCCTGAGCCCGCCGGTTCGAGACCCGCCTGGGCAGCGAGACCTCATCTCTACAACAAATCAAAAAATCAGCGGGGCATGGTAGCGCATGCCTGTAATTCCGGCTACTTGGAAGGCTGAGGTGGAAGG
>NW_007074629.1:43800-59695 GCF_000164805.1 Carlito syrichta | reverse complement strand
CCACTGCGCTCCAGTCTGGGCAACAGAGTGAGACTCCAACTCAAAAAAAAAAAAAGAAAGGCAGAGGTGAGAGGATTGCCTGAGTCCAGGGGTTCCAGACCAGCCTGGGCAACTTGGCGAGACCTTATCTCTACAATAAATCAAGAAATTAGCTAGTCTTAGTGGCGTGTGCCTGTGGTTCCAGCTACTTGAAGGCTGAGGCAGGTCAAGGCTGTGGTGGCCATGAGTGTGCCACTGCGCTCCAGCCTAGATGACAGCGTGAGACTCCAACTCAAAAAAATAAAAGAGGGTTGGGCTCTGTGACTCAAGTCTATAATCCCAGCACTTTGGGAGGCCAAGGTGGGAGGATCGCCTGAGCCTATAGGTTCGAGACCAGCCTGGGCATCATGGTGAGACTTCGTCTCTACACTAAATCCCCAAAACTAGCTGGGCCTGGGTGGTGGCATGCGACTGTAGTTCCAGCTACTTGGAAGGCTGAGGCAGAAGGATCACCAGAGCCCAGTAGGTCAAGGCTGCAGTGGCCGTGATTGTGCCACTGCACTCTAGCCTGGCAACAGAGTGAGACTCCAACTCAAAAGAAAAAGGAGACAATGACCTGTCCACACACAGCCCTGGGCACAGGGGTTGACTGGCAGGTAAAGCCAGCTGTATTTTTGTGGACATTGTCATGTTATAACAATTCCTACCATCCATTTCATCCTCCAACTTGTGTTCCCAGCCTGAACTTGAAGCTGTGTCACAGCCACGCGGCCTGGAAGGCGAGAACCTGTTCTTTTTGTCCAGGTCTTGTGCTTGGCTTGAAGCCAGCTGGTGCCTGCTCAAACTGTGCCTGACCCCATCCCTGGAGTGCTGGTTGTCGTCTTATCTCAGCTGATGACAGTGACATGCTTCACAAAAATACACCCACGGCCCCAGTGGCAATACATGGGTCCATGTGGCCAGACTGAGGCCCAGACAACAGGTTGGCAGGAAACACATGACAGAGGGTTCGTCTGGGTCTGTATGGTACTCTCTATGCCAGGAAAGACCTGACTCTTGGGGGTAGATGAGAGCAAGGAGACCTTCATGATGGTGGGGTCAGTGTATAGGAGACACAGGAAAGCAGTGAGAGGACAGATGTCCTCTTGCACAGAAGATGTCCTCCCACCCTACGGTGCCTAGAGAATGAGCAAGAACCGAACTGGCCTTTGAGGTGAGGGGACTTGCCTCTCGGAGGTCCCAAGCTTGGGACAGGCAACAGAGCTCATGCACCAGCAGGGATCTGCAACAGTTCGTTCTCGGGGCAGGGATGCTTTGAGGCCCCCGGGATAAAGGGGTTTACTGAGGATGCCAGGGCCCAAGCCTTGAAGGGGGTGTGTACGGGACCCTGGTGATGACCCTAGGCCGTCAGGAGCCAAAGCAGATTCCCCGCTTTCCCACGGGGCTTGGTGTCACCCCGGGACACCTGCTCTTGGCTCGGCCTCCTCCAGGCCGGCAAGCCTCTGGCTGAGAGTGCTCCCTTCCGCCTCTCGTGGTCAGTCTCACTGGCTGCTGGCCAGCTGTGCCTCGGGCCTGTGGTCAGGGGCTCTCCCTGCCCAGCCAGCTGCGGACATGGCTGAGGGAGCTAGGGAGAGGATAGCAAGGTCAGCACGTGGCGACCGCCTGGGGCTGCTTCCCCGTGGCAGACGTGACCATCTGTGTGTGGGCCTTGTTGGGCACAACCTCTGGCTTCTAAACTTTCTCCTCTCTCCTCAACTGGTACCTGCCCAACTTCATATGCTTCTTAGTCTATTAAATGATTTCCTTTGTTTTGTTGTGGTGGTGGTGTGGTTTTGGTTTCTTCTTGTGTTGGGGTCTCTGTCGCCCAGGCTGGAGTGCGGTGACACAATCACAGCTCACCCCAGCCTCGACCTCCTGGGTTCAGGGGATCCCTCTGCCTCAGCCTCCCGAGTAGCTGAGACTACATGGGCATGCCACCACACCCTGCTCATTTTTACTGTTTTGGGGTCTTGCTATGTTGCCCAGACTGTTCTCGAGCTCCTGGACTCAAACGAACCTCCTACCTCGGCCTCCCAAAGTGCAGGGATCACAGGTGTGAGCCTCTGCACGTTCCCAGTTTGCAAGATCTTGATAAATTTCCTTTCCACAAGATATCACAGTAGTCCGTTAATTGATGATGTTGTGCTGATTGGACCCAGCATTCTAGACCCCTTGGTAAAAGACATCTGTGTCAGCTGGGCTTGGTGGCTCAGCTTTGGGAGGCTCAGGTGAGTGGATTGCCTGAGCCCGTGGATTCGAGACCCGCCTGGGCAACTTGGCGAGACCTCATCTCTACAATAAATCAAAATGAGCCGGGAGTGGTCGCGCGCGCCTGTAGTTCCAGCTACCTGGAAGGGTGAGGCAGAAGGATCGCCGGAGCCCAGCAGGTCGAGGTTGCGGTGGCTGGGAGCGGCCACTGCACTCCAGTCTGGGCGACAGAGTGAGACTCCGACTCAAAAAAAAAAAAAAAGACATCTACATGTCAGCATTAGAAATAAATCTGGGCCGGGCACGGTGGCTTAAGCTTGTCATCCCACACTTTGGGAGGCCAAGGTGAGAGGACTGCCTGAATCCACAGGTTCGAGACCAGCCTGGGCAACTTGGTGAGAACATGTCTCTACAATAAATCAAGAAAAACTAGCTAGGTGTGGTGGCACGTGCGTGTAGTTCCAGCTACTTGGAAGGCTGAGGCGGAAGGATCGCTTGAGCCCAGCAGGACAAGGCTGCAGTGGTCATGAACATGCCATTGCACTCCAGCCTGGGCGACACAGTGAGACTCCGACTCAAAAAAACTAAAGAAAAAAAAAAAGAAAGAAAGAAATCTGACCAGAATTCAGAGGCCTTATACTTCAGTGAAATTTCTAAGGGGGCTGGGCTCAGTGGTTCTGTAATCCCAGCATTTTGGGAGGCCAAGATGAGTGGACTGCCTGAGCCCAAGGGTTCAACACCAGCCCAGACAACTTGGTGAGACCTTGTCTCTACAACAAATCAAAAATTAGCTGTGTGTGGTAGGGTGCACCTGTAGTTCCAGCTAATTGGAAGCCTGAGGTGGAAGGATCACCAGAGCCTAGCAAGTTGACACTGCGGTGGCCATGAGCGTGCCACTGCACTCCAGCCCAGGCAACGGAGTGAGACTCCAACTAAAAAAAAAGAAAAAAGAAAAAAGAAATTTCTAGGGTTCTGGTGGGATGGGGCATGCCGAGACACCCCTTCCTAGGTGAAGGACACGGCGTTGCCTCTGGCCTCTCCTACAACGGCGAAAGAGGCCTAGTTCCTAGTGGGTCTCTGGGCTGTGAAGGCAACATATTCCTCATCTGGGTGTGTTAGTCCAGCTCATTTACTGAGTGACCCCAAAAGCTGCCAATTTGAGGTAAGGCCCAGAACAGGCCCTAGTGGAGACCGAACACTTAACCATGGGCCAGTGAATTTCCATGTGACCTGAGCTCATGAACCGGGTGTTATCTGGCTCACCAAGTCGGCAAGTTGGGTGGGCACCACAGCTCTCCATCATCAGATGAAGTGCTGTACACATGATCAGGCCCAAGCCGGCCCCAAAGCCACAAGTAAGCTCCATGGGGTGGCCCGATGCCCATGGTCCCCACCCCTGCCAGCACCTATGGCTTCATGGGGAGCCCCTGCCACCTGGTGACACAGGAAGAGAAGACTCGGGCCTGGTTTCCAGCTGACTCTCAGGACATGTGGGCATCACCCCAAGCGGACAGTGACAGCACTCCAGCCCCGCTCTGGGACGTCCCTGCGGGACGGCGGTGAGGGGAAATCCTCCCAGCGGGCAGAAATCTGAGCGGTGCAGCTGCTTGAGCCCTTTGCTTGGAAGGAGAAGTTGCTGGATGAGAGATTATATGTCAATTCATGAAGATATTGGACCGAGTGTGGTGGCTCACACCTGTCATCCCAGCACTTTGGGAGGCCAGGGCGGGAGGATCGTTTGAACCCAGGAGTTCGAGACCAGCCTGGGCAGCATAGCGAGAGTAAAACACGGAAGGCCCTGAACTGACCTCTGTGCTGGGCCCTGATGGACCCTCTGACCTTGCCTGGTGTCTCAGGTTCCCAGCCTGGACTGTTTCAGAACTGCTGTCAACACACACATGCTCAATGATTGACTGCTCAGACCAGCCAGAGCCCAGGGTGGAGGTGGGGGGTGACCGGCGAAGGCTTCTGAGAGTTTCTGTGTTTATATATGTTTTAATACACAAATACTTACCATTGTGTTACAGCTGCCTACAGTATAGTACTTGAAAGGGTAAACTGAGGCAAGGTGAGCCGGTACCGTGGAAATAATGCAAGACAGCAACAAAGAGGAAAATAGAAGGAAGCAAAGTTTATCATTCACCTTTCACCGATAGAAGGAGGCTGGCACTCAGGCGAGGGTGGCGTGGAAGGCTAGAAAGCAGGTGTATTTAAGGGCCTTTCAAGCAAGGCAGACTTAGACCCAGAGGAGGTCTGGGCCAAAAGGAATGTCCAGAGTTGTATTCTTTGGTTTCCGTAGTAGTCACATGAACCTAGTATCTTGACATCCTCAGGCTTCAAGGCCTCATGACCTCAGGTGGCGGGCTGGAAGTTGTCTTGGTCATATGATAATATACCAATAAGGCTGGGCGCAGTGGCTCACATCTATAATCCCAGCACTTTTGGAGGTGAGAGTATTGCCTGAGTCCACGGGTTTGAGACCAAACTAGGCAATTTGGCAAGACCTCATCTCTACAATAAATCAAGAAAAATTAACCGGGCGTGGTGGCACATACCTGTAGTTCTAGCTACTTGGAAGGCTGAGGCAGAAGGATCGTCTGAACCCAGCAAGTCGAGGTTTCAGTGGCTGTGAACTTATCACCGCACTCCAGTCTGGGTGACAGAGTGAGACTCCAACTCGACTCAAAAAAGAAAGAAAGAAAGGTAGCTGGGCTCGGTGGCTCAGCCTGTAATCCCGCACCTTTGGGAGGCTGAGGTGAGTGGATTGCCTGAGCCCGCGGGTTCGAGACCCGCCTGGGCAACTTGGCAAGACCTCATCTCTACAATAAATCAAAAAAAATTAGCCAGGCATGGTAGCGTGTGCCTGTAGTTCCAGCTACTCCGAAGACTGAGGCGGAAGGATCGCTGGAGCCCAGCAGGCGAGGCTGCACTCCAGTCTGAGCGACAGAGTGAGACTCCAACTCAAAAAAAAAAAAAAAAGAAAGAAAGGTCTTAAAACACTCTGATTGTGTCTTCAGCTATCTTTGCTGTAATTCTATGTTGGTTTTGATTAGGACATGCCTTCCTTACTCACCCTCTGTTGTGTCACCCTAAGCCCGGAAGCCGGGCCAGCTTTGTGTAATCACACAGGGCCCAGAAGAGCTCTGAGCTGGGTTTAATGTTTTACTGTCTCCATCTTGAAGTCATTTTTTTTTTTTTGAGCCAGAGTCTCACTGTGTCACCCAGGCTGCAATGTAGTGGCGCACTCACAGCCACAGCAGCCTCGACCTGCTGGGCTCGGGCAATCCTTCTTGTTGGGAGCCGGCCACGGAGGCCCACTGAGCGTTAGGGATCAGGGGGGCCGTTGACCTCGAGACCACTAGAGTGTGTTCCGAAGCTGTTGACCCATTGCCTGTCCCTTTTCTTGGCAATAAAGCCCTCTGTTAGCTCAAGCATGAAAACTCCAGACAGGGACGAACACAAACTAACGTTAGAAACTCATTGTTCCCATTTCCCTTTGACTGCGGTTTAGACTTCCAGATAGGTCCTGGTTCAAGACAGGACCACATCAAAGAGTCCTAGTGCTGACAGCCCAGCATGACCTTTGGATTGGGCCACATTATGCAAAACTGGTTTTAGTCATTTTGTTTCAAGTTCCATTGTGTGTGTTAGGATAAAGTATAGGAATAGATAAACTGTTTATCAATAGGAAAGTTATTCATAAGTAACCTAAGCAGGATAAAATAAAATATAGATTACAATTGATAGAATGGTATGATATTTATAGAAACTGTAATAATACTTCTAAGGGACATTAGTCTAGCATAAGAACTGGAAAGACAAGTTGGGTTTGTTCTTTACTATACTTGAAATATCTGGTGGGTAGGGGACGCCCTCATGCACCTGGTTGTCTGTTTACGTGGGAAACATCTGAGTCTGAATGTGCAAAATTTGGACATAAAAACCCTCTGTACTTTTCAATAAACGGCTTCTGCACTAGACAAGAGTCCAGTCTCTTTCTTTCTCCCCCCTTCTCTTTCTTTCTTTTTATTTCTCCAGAATAATCACCGACACCGCCATATCTTTCCAGGGACCCTCAAATCCTGCAGGGGCTGGCCGCCAGCACCTTCTGTCTCAGCCTTCCAAGTAGCTGGAACTACAGGTATGCGCCACCACGACCGGCTAATTTTTTGATTTATTGTAGAGACAAGGTCTTGCCAAGTTGCCCAGGCTGGTCTCGAACCCGTGGACTCGGGCAATCCTCTCACCTTGACCTCCCAAAGTGCTGAATTATAGGTGTGAATTATTGCACCCAGCCCTTGAAGATTTAAATAGCCTTTTTTTTTTTTTTTAGTTGGAGTCTCACTCTGTCACCCAGGCTGGAGTGCAGTGACACAGTCATGATCACCGCAGCCTTGACCTGCTGGACTCAGGCAATCCTTCTGCCTCAGTCTTCCAAGTAGCTGGAACTACAGACACCACCACGTCCAGCTAGTTTTTGTGATTTATTGTAGAGGTGAGCTCTCATCAAGTTGCCCAGGCTTGTCTTGAACCCCTGGGCTCAGGTAATCCTCTCGCCTCTGTCTCTCAAAATGCTGAGATTACAGGCTGAGTCACTGCACCCAGCCCCTTTTCTTTTTATTTTGAGTAGGCATCTCACTCTGTCCCCTAGGCTGGAGTGCAGTGGCATCAGCATGGCTCACCACAGCCTCGACCTCCTGCACTCAGGCGATCCTTCTACCTCAGTCTCCCGAGTAGCTGGGACTACAGGTGGGTGCCACCGTGCCTGGCTAATTTTTTTTTTTTACTTTTTATTTTGTGGAGATAGGATCTTGCTGTGTTGCCTAGGCTGGTGTCAAACGCCTGGGCTCAAGTCATCCTCCTGCCTTAGCCTCCCAAGGTGCTGGAATTATAGGCATGAGCCACTATGCTGGGCACTTAACGTTTGAACAACAGAGTTTTCATTTTAATTTTGCTCTGGGCTCCACAGATTGTGTATTCAGGTCTGCTTGACGCCAGGGTTCCTACTGGGCTTGTGATAGGCAAAGGGGTCCCAGCAAAGGATGGCGGCCCCTGTAGTCTGAGCTGGGTCAGCGGCCCTTGGAGTAAAGCCCCTGTGAGAGGGACCTTCACAAACTGGAGCAATCCGGGAACTAGAAAAGGCGAGTCAAGGACAAGCTGATGGCGCAGGAGTTGTTTTGCCTGGAAGACAAGTTTGTGGGTGGATCTGGCGGTGTCCTCCAAATTCTGAAGGGCAGCGGGGAGGAGCGGGGAATGCGTGTGTTCTCTGTGGCCCAGAGGGGCAGAGCCAGCTCGGGGCAAGGAAAGAATTTTGAACAAGGAAAGTTGTGTAAGAAGGAAATGGCCGGCTTGAAGTCTAACCTCAGCTCCGCTCACTCGTTAGGAGCACAAGCTCCTGCCAGAGACAGCTCCACCGCTGGCCAGACCTGGGGCCTCAGACAAGGTCATTCCCTCCCCTGACACCACTTCTCCATCTGCAAAATGGGTCCTGATAATGCCCCTGCAAGACAGGGTGATGATGCTGGAGATAAACACGTAGGGAAGGCTGGGTGCGGTGGCTCACACCTGTCATCCCAGCACTTTGGGAGGCCCAGGAAGGAGGATTGCTTGAGTCCAGGAGTTCGAGATCAGCCCGGGCAATTTGACAAGACCTCGTCTCTACAGAAAATAAAAAAAATTAGCCTGATGGGGTGGTGGGCGCATGTAGTCCCAGCTACTCGGGAAGATCTTAGTAATTAAGCACCTTCTGTTTGCCAGGCACCCCTTTTTTTTGCATCAGAGTCTCACTCTGTCGCCCGGGCTGGAGTGCACCGGCACGTTCACGGCCACCCGCAGCCTCGACCTGCTGGGCTCCGGCGATCCTTCCACCTCAGCCTTCCGAGTAGCTGGAACTACAGGCACGCGCTACCATGCCCGGCTAATTTTTTGGTTTATTGTAGAGACCATATGTTGCTCAGGCTGGTCTCGAACCCCCGGGCTCAGGCAATCCTTCGCCTCAGCCTTCCGAGTAGCCGGAATTACAGGCGTGCGCTACCACGCCCTGCTGATTTTTTAATTTTATTTTATTGTAGAGATGAGGTCTTGCCTGCCCAGGCGGGTCTCGAACCCCCAGGCTCGGGCAATCCACTCACCTCAGCCTCCCAAAGGCGCGGGATTACAGGCTGAGCCACCAAGCCCGGCTCCTTGCTAACTTTTAAACAATAGGCTTTGCATTTTTGTTTTGCCTGAGGCCAGGAATCCAAGGCTGCCGTGAGCCCTGGTCCTGCCGCTGCACTCCAGCCTGGGCAACAGAGTGAGATGCGGACTCAAAAAACAAAGAAACAAAAAACAGCAGCTAAAGGGTGCCCGGCTCACAGAAGGTGCTTTTAATGACTAAGGGGCTGTTGTCATGACTATTCTTGCAAAGTCATGAGCTCCTGCGCCTGGCAAGGCTGAAGTGGAGAAGGATGATGAGGGCCGCAGGGATGACCTCTGCATCAGAAGTCAAGGGGGAAGCACGCATTTCTCCCCCTTGACAATTTCAGCCTCTGGCATATTTGGGTGATTAGTGAGAAACAGTCATAAAATCCTGTCTCGTGACAAAGGCCCTGAGGGGGAAGGGGGTAGCACTTCTCAGGGAATGGAGATTGTTTTGGGGCTTGGAAGCTGCTGAAGACCTGGGAGGGGTTCCCGCATCATTCCTGAGTTTGAAAGCCCAGCCAGCTGTCCCGGGAGCTGTCGCTGGCCCAGCCAATCCCTGGAATGCGAAGATCTCCTGTGGGGCCTGCTGGGAAATGGGCCCCCGGAGTGCTGAGAGCTGGCACGGACCGCCCGTGTCCTCTGCGGCCCAGGGACGGCAGCGTTCGTGGGCGACGTGCGTGTGGCCATGAGACAGCAAGAGGCTGGTGGATGGGTGCACGGGAAGCCCGGGCACGGGAGGATCTCGGCTCCCCCGACTCTGGGGCCCCCGCCTGGAGCCTCAGGGGGACAGCAGCGTCCCTGGAAATGGCTTGGTCGGGGTTTGTGCCGAGACAAACATTTCTCCCCTCCCTCCGCCCCCACACGCCTCTCCTGTGAGCTGGGTCCCTTCCCGACCGCAGGCAGGAAATGCCCCCCCACCCGTGACCACAGTCGTGGGATCAGAGGCCCCTGAGTCCCGGGAGTGGCAGATGGGCTCCATCAGGGGCTGTGCTGCGGTCAGAGCTGTGAGCATGTTTGTCTCTGCAGAGACAGGGTAAGAAGACGCCCCGATGGCCTCCGAACTCCCAGTATTTCAGGCACACATTCAGCCAGGCCGTCTTTCTTTCCTTCCTTTCTCTCTCTCTTTCTCTCTCTTTTCCTTCCTTTCTTTCTCTTTCTCTTTCTGTCTCTTTTTCTTTCTCATTCTCTCTCTCTTTCTTTCATGTTGGAGTCTCACTCTGTCGTCCAGGCTGGAGGGCAGTGGCACGCTCAAGACCACCACAGCCTCAACCTGCTGGGCTCAGGCGATCCTTCCACCTCAGCCTTCCAAGTAACTGGAACTACAGGCGCATGCCACCACAACCCGCTAATTTTTGGGTTTATTGTAGAGATGTGATCTCACCAAGTTGCCCAGGCTGGTCTCAAACCCGTGTGCAATCTTCTCACCTCGGCCTCCCTAAGTGCTGGGATTACAGGCGTGAGCTATCATGAAAAGGAGGCGGACTGTCTTTCAATAAATATTTACTGACCACAGCTCTGTACACACACCATGCTAGGCACTGTCAATTCAGCCATGTACAAGACAAGGGCTGGCTTTGGGTTGTGGTGTTTTGTGTTTTTTTTTTTGAGTTGGAGTCTCACTCTGTCGCCCAGACTGGAGTGCAGTGGCCGCTCCCTACCACCGCAGCCTCGACCTGCTGGCCTCCGGTGAGCCTCTCGCCTCAGCCTTCCAAGTAACTGGAACTACAGGCACGCGCCACGATGCCCGGTTAATTTTTTGATTTATTGTAGAGATGAGGTCTCGCCAAGTGGCCTGGGCTGGTCTCGAACCCACAGGCTCAGACAATCCACTCGCCTTGGCCTTCCAAAGTGCTGGGATTACAGGCTGAGCCACCAAGCCTGGCCTGAGTTTTTCTTTTCAATATAAAATTAATCATTGTAAAGTGTAAGCAACCTGCACGTAAGTGATCTGCACCCCAGCCTAGAGGGCAGAGTGAGAACCAAACTAAGAAAAAAGTATGTCATTCAGTGTCATTATTACTACAGCCACAATCTTGTGCAACTATCCCCACTATTCATTTCCAGAACTTTTGCATTGTCCCAGGAAAAAATCCTATATGCATTAAGCGGTCACTCCACTGTCCCCCTGCCCCCACCCCCTGGAAACCACTAACCTTTCTCTCTGTGGGTTTGCTTATTCTGGACATTTTACAGAAATTGACTCATAAAATACGTGCCCGTTTGTGCCTGGCTTCCTTTCTTGGCATCGTGTTTTCTGGTCCATCCACGTCAGAGGACACGTCAAGACATCATTCCTTTTCATGGCCGAGTAATATCCCTTGTGTGGATATCTGGTCTTTTCTTGCCAGTGGACTTTACAGCTGAGAGGCCCTACTGTTTCTCATATCCAAGAAGGGAAGAGATCACTTGGGATTTCCTGGCTTGGGAAATCATGAAGTTAGAGGAGGGAACCTGAAATTGCACGCTTAAGGCTTTCTTTCTCTTTTTCTCCTCCCTTGTTTTTAGTTGGAGTCTTACTCTGTTGGCCAGGCCAGAGTGCCATAGCATAATCACAGCTCACTTCGGCCTTGATCCCCTAGGCCCAGGTGATCCTTCCATCTCAGCCTCCCCAGCAGCTGGGAATACAGCACGTGCCACCGTGCCTGGCTAATTTTTTGTTTGCTGTAGAGACAAGGTCTCGTGATGTTGTCCAGGCTGAGCTCAAACTCCTAGGCTCAGGTGACCTTCCCACCTCGGCCTCCCAGAGTGCTGGGATTACAAGTGTGAGGCACCTCACCTGGCCAAAGGCTGCCGTTCCTTGAGAACTTACCGCTTACCAAGGGTTGTGGGTTCATGTTCCACTAGAACATGACAACCTCTGTGACAAAAACATCCTCCTCTACCAAAGGCTGGCTGTGGGATCCAGACAAGTACAACCGCTCACCGGGGACTCAGTCTTCACAGCTCTAGAAGGGGCCTGGTAGTCATACTGTTATGGTCCAAGGAACGCTTGGCTGCTCCCCTAGATACCAGTAAATCAAAGGGGCAGGGAACTGGTAGAAAGAAGCTTATTTCTGAGTTCGAATCCCGGGAGCACAGCCGGACTCGAGGTCTTTCTAAAATGGTTCTGCTCACCCTCCAGGTTTTTACAGTTTGCTTTTGTAAATCTAGAGTTGTTAGTGCCTAGACATTAGCCATGTGACCAGCAGAGCACTGTACAGAACTTGAGTTTCTGTTGCATTTTACATTTAGTGACATTTAGAGTAAAGTTTAAAAGCCTAAAACATCATGCATTGCAAAACTTATGCAAATCGCCAGGCACAGTGACTGAAACCTATAATCCCAGCACCTTGGGAGGCCGAGGCCAGAGGATTGTCTGAGCTCAGGGGTTTGAGAGCAGCCTGAGCAACACCGGGAGACCTCGTCTCTACAATAAAAATCAAAAACTTAGCCAGGTGTGGTGGCACATGCCTGTGGTTCCAGCTACTTGGAAGCTCGAGGCGGAAGGATCTCCTGAGCCCAGCAGGTTGAGGCTGCAGTGGCCGTGAGCATGCCACGGCCCTCCAACCTGGGCAACAGAGTGAGTCTCCGACTCAAAAAAAAAAAAAAAAAAAAGCTGGGTGTGGTGGTGTGCGCCTGTAGTTCCAGCTACTTGGAAGGCTGAGATGGAAGGATCACCGGAGCCCAGCAGGTCGAGGCTGCAGTGGCCATGAGCATGCCACTGCACTCCAGCCTGGGCGACAGAGTGAGACTCAGACTCAAAAAAAAATTATGCAAATCAGAAGACTTACAGTTACATTGACATTATATAGTTCAAAGCAAGAGAGTAAATAGGTATTTAATTTGGGGCATAGTCTCCAGGGAAGTCAAGGAGTCCCTGAAGTCACTTACTGGGAGTGTAAAAGACAAGAGGACTCAGGAATGTGTAAGAGCCCTTTTTTTTTTTTTTTTGAGCTGGAGTCTCACTCTGTTGCCCAGACTGGAGTGCAGTGGCCGCTTTCGGCCACCGCAGCCTCGACCTGCTGGGCTCTGGTGATCCTTCCACCTCAGCCTTCCGAGTAGCTGGAACTACAGGCACGCGCTATCGCGCCTGGCTCATTTTTATTTATTATAGAGATGAGGTCTCGCCAAGTTGCCCAGGCGGGTCTCGAACCCGCGG
Organism: Carlito syrichta; assembly: GCF_000164805.1. Taxonomy (NCBI): domain Eukaryota; kingdom Metazoa; phylum Chordata; class Mammalia; order Primates; family Tarsiidae; genus Carlito; species Carlito syrichta. The sequence goes on along the minus strand of NW_007074629.1, from coordinate 47,151 downwards.
GCTTAGGCAATCCACTCACTTCGGCCTCCCAAGGCGCAGGATTACAGGCTGAGCCACCGAGCCCGGCTGCAAGAGCCCTTGAACCCCAGCCATACCCTTCTCTAGGGGCTGTGGCAACATGGAGGGACATTAATGGGTCCCTGTATCAGTATCTCCCTGAAATCTGACGATGGCTAACCCAGTGTTGAGTGCAGGGACAACACCCAGTGACCCTGCGGATCACCCCATCTGACTGCTGTCAGGGTGGCGTCATGCCTGAAGACCATCTTGGCTATCTCAGGAATGGGCGCGCCAGGGCCAGGTTGGGCTTGAGAGCCCAGGCAAGCAGCCCAGCAGACAGCCCCGTATCAGCTGGGTCCACGCATAGAAGCTTCCAGTCCCAACTATTTATACTTGCCAATAAATGTCAGTGTCTGTGTTTCTACGCGGCTGGACGGGTGTTCACAGTGTCAACATGCAAACTAAATTCAAAATGCATGGTCACTTCCAGTGCCAACGGAGTGGTTATCAGAGGCAGGAACCAGGCTCCCCCGGGCGTTCCAGGCAGCAGGTGGGCGGGAGTCAGGATACAGAAGCAAGCTCCCGGAAGAGAAGCAGAGGCTTTTGCTGATCTCGACCACACTCTTCTGGTTATTTGGGAGAGAAATCTGGAGGGTGTGGTGGCTCATGCCTGTAATCCCACACTTCAGGAGGCCAATGTGGGAGGATCGCTTGAGCCCAGGCATTTGAGACCAGCCAAGGCAACATAAAGGGACCTTATCTCAGCCGGGCTTGGTGGCTCAGCCTGCAATCCCGTGCCTTTGGGAGGCTGAGGTGAGTGGATTGCCTGAGCCCGCGGGTTCGAGACCCGCCTGGGCAGCGAGACCTCATCTCTACAATAAATCAAAAAATTAGCCGGGTGCGGTGGCACATGCCTGTAGTTCCAGCTACTTGGAAGGCTGAGGCGGAAGGATCGCCGGAGCCCAGCAGGTCGAGGCTGCGGTGGCCGGGAGTGGCCACTGCACTCCAATCTGGGCGATAGAGTGAGACTCCAACTCAAAAAAAAAGAAAAAAGAGACCTTATCTCTACAAAAAATTAAAAAATTAACTGGGCGCGGTGGCACATGCCTGTAGTCCCAGCTACTCAGGGGGTTGAGGCAGAAGGATCGCCTGAGCCCAGGAGGTCAAGGCTGTGGTGAGCCATGATCATGCCACTGCACTGACCTCGACTGAAAAAAAAAAGAAAGGGAGAGAAATGCAAATCAATTAGCTTAATTCATTGCCCTTCAACAAATTGTGGCACAGTACTGGTTCATCAGTGAGCCAGGTACCCTGACCCAGGAAGCCAGGTGTCAGGCAGCATGGATAATACATTAGATGGCATGTCACTGGGTGGCATGTCCATGGAAAGAAGATCATGGCAGAGGCAGAGGCAAGGAAGGGGTCTCAGAAGTGCACGGGGCACGGAGAAGGCGACAGCTGAGTCTCGTGGAGGTGAGAGTCACGCCACGGTTTGAAGAGATGCCAGCCCAGTGGAGACCTGGGGGAAGAGAGTTCCAGGCAGAGGGATCCGCCAGTGTGAAGGCCCAGAGGCAGGATGGTGTCAGACGGGCATGAGACCAGCAAGAGAGCGGCATGGCAGTGCTGAGGGAGTGGAGGAAGGAGGAAGAGAGTTCAGCAGGAAAATGAGGATCAGCCAGCGCAGGACCACGGGCCATTGTCCAGACTTCTCTGAGGGAGAAAAGAACCCACGGGTTTGGAGGGAAGAAAGAATGTAATTTGACTGATTTTTTTTTTTTAGTTGGAATCTTACTCTGTCGCCCAGACTGGAGTGCAGTGGCCGCTCCCGGCCACCGCCGCCTCGACCTGCTAGGCTCAGGCTATCCTTCCGCCTCGGCCTTCCAAGTAGCTGGAACTACAGGCATGCGCCACCATGCCCGGGTAATTTTTTAATGATTTATTGTAGAGACAAGGTCTCGCCAAGTTGCCCACACTGGTCTTGAATCCCTGGACTCAGGCAGTCCTCTGGCCTCTGCCTCCCAAAGTGCTGGGATTACAGGCGTGGATCACCATGCCCGGTTTTTTTTTTCTTTTTTTTTCTTTTTGAGTTAGGATCTCTTTCTCCCAGGCTGTAGTGAGTGCAGTGGTACGGGCATGACTCGCCACAGCCTCCAACTCCTGGGCTCAGGCAATCCTCTCACCTCAGCTTCCTGAGTGGCTGGGACTACAGGCACCTGTCATTGTGCTTGCCGAACTTTTTTATTTTTTGCGGAGATGGAATCTCACTATGCTGCCCAGGCTGATCTCGAACTCCTGGGCTCAAGTGATCCTTCCACCTTGGTCTCGTAAAGTGCTGGGATTGCAGGCTTGAGCCACCAGCCCAGCCCAAACCATCCTTTTAATATGTGATAACCATGTGACCCAGGTCAGCCAATCACACAGTTCCTGGCATCTGGCCACAGCAATTGGTCCATGTAGGGTCAATCAGAGATGTTCCCTGGGAGTTTAAATTCTGACACTGCTAGAGACATCAATCCCGGCTCTGGGAGCCAGCTGGGAGGTGGTGTGGCTCAGAAGTTTTGTGCCACCATGTGCCCTCCCAACGTGGAGGAAGCTTGTATCCAGGAGGAGAAATTAAGTTCCAGCCTCTGACTCCCCCAGGGCCTAGAAATCCAGTTTTATTTTTTGCTACAAATAAATAAGACTGGGCCTGGTGGCTCACGCCCTGTCATCCCAGCACTTTGGGAGGCAGAGGCGAGAGGATTGCCTGAACCCACAGGTTCGAGACCAGCCTAAGCAACTTGGCAAGACCTTGTCTCTACAACAAAAAAATTAGCTGGGCTTGGTGACACACGCCTGTAGTTCCAGCTCCTTGGGAGGCTGAGGTGGAAGGATAATCTGAACCCAGCAGGTTGAGGCTGCGGTGGCCGTGAGCGTGCCACTGTACTCCAGCCTAGGTGACAGAGTGAGACTCTCACTCAAAAAATAATAATAATAAATAAATGAAATAGGGCTGGGCTCAGTGGCTCACTCAGTGACCTGTAATCCCAGCACTTTGAGAGGTTGTCTTGAGAGGATCACCTGAGCCCAGGAGATCGAGACCAGCCCAGGCAATATACCAAGACCTCATCTCTACAAAAAAAAATTAGACAGGCTTGGTGGCACCCATCTCTAGTCCCAGCTACTCAGGAGGTTGAGGTGGGAGGATCACCTGAGCCCAGGAGATAGAGACTGTGGTGAGTTGTGATTGTGCCACTGCACTCCAGCCTGGGTGACAGAGTGAGACTCAAAACAAAAAACAAAAAACAAAAATCAAGATAAAGATAAGGCATTCTCACCAGCAACCCCACCCGAATGACAGTCAGTAGGAAT
>NW_007074629.1:41488-43467 GCF_000164805.1 Carlito syrichta | reverse complement strand
GATGAGGTCTCGCTGCCCAGGTGGGTCTCGAACCCGCGGGCTCAGGCAATCCACTCACCTCAGCCTCCCAAAGGTGCGGGATTACAGGCTGAGCCACCGAACCTGGCTTATTTTATTTTTTTAAAGCAGGATTTATTGAGAGGACAGAAAAGCTCCCACAGTGGGAGGGGACTGGGGGGAGTTGCCCTATTTTTATGTTAAATCTCTGTGGGTTTATGGCCCCATCACTGGCTACAGAGAGCCCCTGATACTCCCAGAAGTCAGGAACCAGCAGCGAGGTGGGGCCACTTCCTCCTCCCACTGGGCCTCCTCTGATGTTGCAGACAGTTTGCCGGCACGAAGTGCTGGGTTTCTGATTCTCAGGAAATGCCACGGAGTGGAGCCAGAATGAACCACACACCGGCTTCAGACCTGGCAGCTTCTCTGCACAGGGTTGTAGAATTGTGATGGGGACACATGCAGGGGCTTTAAAAAATGTATAGGAAAGTGACCGGGTGTGGCGACTCCTGTCTGTAATCCCAGCACTTTGGGAGGCCAAGGCAGGAGAATTGCTGGCGATCAGGAGCTCCAGAACAGCCTGGGCAACAGAGCAAGCCCTCTTCTCTACAAAAAAAAATAAAATGAAATTAGCCAGGTGAAGTGGCTCACATCTGTAGTCTTAACACCTTGGGAGACCGAGGCAGGAGGATTGCTTGAAGCCAGGAGTTCAAGACCAGCCCAGGCAATATAGCAAGATCCCATCTCCAAAAAAAATTAAAATTAAAAAAATAATAAAGTAGGCCGGGCTCGGCGGCTCAGCCTGTAATCCCAGCACTTTGGGAAGCCAAGGGGCATGGATTGCCTGAGCCCGTGGGTTCAAGACCTGCCCGGGCAACTTGGCGAGACTTCGTCTCTACAACAAATCAAAAACTAGATGGGTGTGGTAGCGTGTGCCTGTAGTTCCGGCTACTTGAAAGGCTGAGGCGGAAGGATCGCTGGAGCCTGGCAGGTCAAGGCTGCAGTGGCCAGGAGTGTGCCACTGCACTCCAGTCTGGGTAAGAGAGTGAGACTCCAACTCAATAATAATAATAGTAATAATAATAATAACAGTAATAAAGTAACATGATTTAAAGATACATCTCAGGGGCATTTTGCATATGTATCCACCTGTGTAAACAGTACCCAGGGCAAAATATAAGATATTTCCAGGGGCTTCTGTGCTTACATTTTTTTTTGAGTTGGATCTCACTCTGTCGCCCAGGCTGGAGTGCAGTGGCACGCTCATGGCCACTGCAGCCTCGACCTGCTAGGGTGAAGTGATCCTTCCACCTCAGTCTTCCAAGTAACTGGAACTACAGACACTCGCCACTGCGCCCAGCTAATATTTTGACTTATTGTACAGATGAGGTCTCACCAAGTTGCCCGGGCTGGTCTTGAACCTGTGGACTCAGGCAACCCTCTCGCCTCGGCCTCCCAAAGTGGCTCACAGGCGTGAGTTGCTGCACCTGGCCTGTGCCTGCATTTTTGTGCATATACTCTTGCCGTTCCCTCGCTCCATCACCGTGAGCGAACTCCAGCCCCATCTCCAGTTCCCTCACTTCCTCTGCAAAGCGATGGGCGCCAGTCCCATCTGCAGGCAAAGACACTAGTCGGAGAGAAGCAACGCCGCTGCCACCACCACTGCCACCCACAACTGCAGCGCTTCCACTGCCGGAGGGCAGCTTCAGGGAAGTTCTTGGCCAAAGATCAGAGGAGGCTTTTCCCTCCCCAGACTCTGGTTTCACTGGTTCATTTCAGTGGACGGACAAAGTCATGTTCGTGAGCCATAAGAGTTTCCCTGCAAAGCCTCTCTTATTCTAGTTCAAGGAAACTGTAGATAATCGGCTCCTTGCTGTACAATTTTCCCCAACCTTTGCTGGATGCTGAGGAGGGGTTTCTTTTGTTTCCTTTCCGTTTTTTTTTTGTTTTTTTTTTTTTTGAGTTAGAGTCTCACTCTATTG
>NW_007074629.1:37058-41225 GCF_000164805.1 Carlito syrichta | reverse complement strand
GCCGGAGCCCAGCAGGTCGAGGCTGCGGTGGCCGGGAGTGGCCACTGAACTCCAGTCTGGACAACAGAGTGAGACTGCAACTCCATAAAAAAAGAAATGAGGTCTCACCAAGTTGCCCAGGCTGCTCTCGGGCCCCTGCGTTCAGGCAATCCTCTCTCCTCTCACCTTGGCCTGCCAAAGTGCTAGGGTTACAGGTTTCAGCCACCGCATCTGGCCTCCTTTTTTGCTTGTTTTTTTTTTTTTTTTAATTGGAGTCTCACTCTACTGCCCAGGCTAGAGTGGAATGAAGTGGCATGATTCCACTTCACTGCGTCCTCCAACTCCTGGTCTCAAACAATCCTCTTGCCTCAGCCTCCCAAGTAGCTAAGACTACAGACCCCACCCAGCTAATTTTTCTATTTTTTTGTAGAGACAAGGACTCATTCAATTGCCCAGACTGGCCTCAAGCTCCTGGGCTCAAGCAAACCTCCTGCCTTGGCCTCCCAAAGTGCTGGGATTACAGGCATGAACCACTGTGCTTGACCTGCTAGAGTTTTTATCTCGTTGTTTCAGAAGACTAAGCAGGGAAGAGCACACTCCCAGAGCCAACCACCGAGGGTGCTCCTCCCGGGCTGTGCCTGTTCTCAAATTCTGGGGTGGTACAGCTGCCAGACCCCAACTTCACAACTGAGTGTTTTCTTTCTTTCTTTTTTTTTTTTTTGAGTTGGAGTCTCACTCTGTCGCCCAGACTGGAGTGCAGTGGCCGCTCCCGGCCACCGCAGCCTCGACCTGCTGGGCTCCGGCGATCCTTCCGCCTCAGCCTTCCGAGTAGCTGGAATTACGGGCATGCGCTACCACGCCCAGCTGATTTTTTGATTTATTGTAGAGATGAGTCCTCGCTGCCCAGGCGGGTCTCGAACCTGCGGGCTCAGGCAATCCACTCACCTCAACCTCCCAAAGGCGCGGGATTACAGGCTAAGCCACCGAGCCCGGCTGAATTGAGTGTTTTCATAAGGAAGGCAGCTACTTGCTGGGGTTCGCTGGGGCTGAGGACGACAGAGGCCAGCATCCCCTGTCCTTGGGCAGAACCAGCTTCCCTGACACACAGCCAGAGCTAACACGTGTCTTGGGACATCTTGCACTTGCCATGTCCAATCTCTGATGGTGACCTTTCGTTTATCTTGTGGGCCTGGGACAGCCCAGACTGGCAGTGCCCCACACCCGGGAAACATGGGGGTCAGTTTATCAAGCACATCTTTTGTCTGGATAAAGCAACGCTTAGTGCATAACAAATGGACAAGAAGCCACCCTCCACACCCTCACCCATATACCAGGGATGCCAAAAAATGTATACACATTGAAGAGATGTTACCTACGTATTCTTTTTCTTTCTTTCTTCCTTTTTTGTTTGCATCGGAGTCTCACTCTGTCACCCAGGCTGGAGGGCAGTGACACCCTCACAGCCACTGCAACCTCGACCTGCTGGGCTCAGGCGATCCTTCCAACTCAGCTTTCCAAGTAGCTGGAGCTACAGGCACGTGCTACCATGCCTGGCTAGTTTTTGATGTTCTGTAGAGACGAGGTCTTGCCAAGTTGCCCACGCTGGTCTCGAGCCCCTGGGCTCAAGCAATTCTCTCGCCTCGGCCTCCTAAAGTGCTGAGATTTCAGGTTGAGCCTCCATGCCCGGCTTATGTCTTACTTTGCAATGTTGCATTAAATTATGGTAGCAATGTATAGTATGACATTCACTCATCCGTGTTTCTGCCATTTTCTTTGACTGTCCTACTGTTGCAGGGTGACGCTAGCATTCATTTGGTTCACGCCATCTTTTGAGCAAATGTCATACTTGAAATGGGTATACATGGCCGGGCTCGGTAGCTCAGCCTGTCATCCCAGCAATTTGGGAGGCCGTGATGAGTGGATTGCCAGAGCCCACGGGCTCAAGACCAGCCTGGGTAACTTGGTGAGACCTCGTCTCTACAATAAATCAAAAAAATTAGCCGGGCGTGGTCGTGTATGCCTGTAGTTCCGGCTACTTGGAAGGCTGAGGCAGAAGGATCACCGGAGCCCGACAGGTTGATGCTGGGGTGGCCGTGAGTGTGCCACTGCACTTCAGCCTGGGCGACTCCAATTAAAAAAAAAAAAAGGGTATATATTTTTTTGGCAACCCCGTGTGTGTGTGTGTTTTGTTGTTTTTGCTTCCTCCATTTTGTGTGTGTGTGTGTTGGAGTCTCACTCAGTCCCCCACACTGGAGTGCAGTGGCTGCTCCCGGCCACTCTAGCCTCGACCTGCTGGGCTCTGGTGATCCTTCCGCCTCTGCCTTCCAAGTAGCTGGAACTACATGCGCGCGCTACCACGCCCGGCTAATTTTTTTTTTTTATTGTAGAGATGAGGTCTCGCCTGCCCAGGCGGGTCTCGAACCCGTGGGCTCAGGCAATCCACTCGCCTCAGACTCCCAAGGTGCGGGATTACAGGCTGAGCTACCGAGCCTGGCTGCTTCCTGCCTTTTTTAGTTTTGAGTTGGAATCTCACTAGGTCTCCCAGGCTGGAGTGCAGTGGCACACTCAGGCCACTGCAGCGTCGACCTACTGGGCTCAGGCAATCCTTCCAAGGCAGCCTTCCAAGTAGCCGGAACTACAGGCGTGCGCTACCACATCTGACTAATTTTTTTGATTTATTGTAGAGACGAGGTCTCACCAAATTGCCTGGGCGAGTCTCGAACCTGCAGGCTCAGGCAATCCACTCACCTGGACCTCCCAAAGTGCTGGGATTACAGGCTGAGCCACCGAGCCCGGGCTATATTTTTTTTAGTTGGGGTCTCACTCTGTCGCCCAGACTGGAGTGCAGTGGCACGCTCCTAGCCACCGCAGCCTCGACCTGCTGGGCTCCGGCGATCCTTCCACCTCAGCCTTCCAAGTAGCTGGAATTACAAGCATGCGCTACCACGCCCGGCTAATTTTTGATTTATTGTAGAGACAAGGTCTTGTTATGTTTCCCAGGTTGGTCCCGAATTCCTGGGCTCAGGCAATCCTCTCACCTCATCCTCCCAAAGTGCAGGGATTACAGGTGCAAGCCACCGCACCCGGCATTAGGTCCATTTTAGGGGGAAACTGAGGTGCAGAGGCTCGCCCTGATGGAGGGCCTGCCACATGCCAGGTGCTTAATCATTATGACCCCTTTCAGTTCCCACAACTGCTGTGGGGAGTAACTGGTGGTCACCTGTGTTTTACAGCTGTGGAAACCGGTTCAGATAGGGAAATGGCTTGCCTGAGGTCACACAGCAAGCAGCTGCCGAGGGCTAGCTTTGGGACACGCAGCCGGCTGAACCCAGCCCTGGCCAGCCCTCCCCTTGGTCTCTCCTGCTTTGGGGCCCAGGCCAGCCTGACACTGCTGTCCCCTGGGCAGGCATTGTCCCTGAGGACCTGGTGGAGCAGACACGGGCAAACAGCCTTTTCCTCTTCCCTGTTTCCCTAGGGCAAAGCCAGTTTCCAGAACGAAAAGGGCAGGAACCTTGTACAAGATTCCTTTGTCAGGGTCCTGCCAGAACCTGGGGAGGGGATGGGGCACAGCCAGGTGAGGATTTTTGTTTCATTCTGAGTCGGCGTCTCTCTGTGTCGCCCAGGCTGGAGAGCAGTGGCATGATCACGGCTCACCGCAGCCTGGACCTCTTGGGCTCAGGCAATGAGAACGTGAACATCTCTGCGGGGGCGTCATCCGACCGACCGCAAATAGCAAAGTCGAGTTCATGCAGGTGTGGTTGCGGCTGGGTGTCCAGGCCAAGTGGTGTGCAGGCAGGTGGTGCGGTCCTCATGCCCACAACCTGCCCTGACCCTCCAGGAGGCAGGCAACACTTGCCAGGTGGGGAGGTCCTGCCAGCTGCCTGGCCTTGTGATTTCCACCCAAGAAGGCAGGCGCCTGCACACTTCCATACTCCAGGTAAGAAAACATACCTGCCGGGAGTGGTGGCTTACGCCTGTAATCCCAGCACCTTGGGAGGCAGAGGCAAGAGGATTGCCTGCACTGAGGGTTCGATACCAGAATGAGCTACTTGGTGAGACCTCGTCTCTACAATAAATAAAAAAATTAGCCAGCTGTGGTGGCGTGTGCCTGTAGTTCCAGCTACTTGGTTTTTTTTTTTGAGTTGGAGTCTCATTCGGTCACCCAGACTGGAGTGCAGTGGCCACTCC
>NW_007074629.1:33965-36458 GCF_000164805.1 Carlito syrichta | reverse complement strand
TCCAAAAAAAAAAAAAAAAAAGATCATGGCTCTCTGCACCCTCGACCTCCTGGGCTCAGGGAATCCTTCTGCCTCAACCTCCCAAGTAGCTGGGACTACAGACACATGCCACCACGCCCATCTAATTTTTTTCCATTTGTTGTAGGAACGAGATCTCACTATGTTACCCAGGTTTGGAACTCCTGGGCTCAAGCCGTCCTCCCACCTCAGCCTCCCAGAGTGCTGGGACTCCAGGCGTGAGCCACCAGACAGGCTGAAACAGATTTGAAAGTGTCTGAAGATTTGCCAGGGGTTGGACAGCCCCAGGCTCTCTGCTGCTGAGAGCTCCAGGGGATAGAAGTTTGGGGCCTTCCTCTTCCCAGGAGGAGGGGACCCTGCGCCGCGTGGGGCGGGGAGTGGGCGGTGCTGACCGCGGCCGGCCTCTCCCTGGCTCTGCCCGCCTCCTCCCGGCTCTCCTGCGGCCGCCCCGGAGCCCGATTACCCACCCACACCGAGCCGCGCCGCCCCGAGATGCCTGCTCCCGGCCTGCTGGCGACGGCGATGGCAAGCGGCCCGGCCCTCCCGGCCTTCCTGCTATGCAGCACACTGCTGGTCATCAAGATGTACGTGGTGGCCGTCATCACGGGTCAAGTGAGGCTGCGGAAGAAGGTACGTGCGCCCTGGGGTCCCCCAGCTCTCTCCTCGACGTCCTGCCTGGAAAGTCCAGGGACAGGGACACACAGTCCAGGTGTGTGTGGCGCATGGGAGCAGGCACCTCTCTCCGCCTTTCTGGATGGGCCCGCCGGCCCTGGGTGCCCGCGGGGCTCACCTCTGCTCCTCACCCACTCACTGACTGTGCCACCAGGCCGCGTCCCCGGGGGAGGAGGGCCGGTGAGTGTCTTTGGCAGGAGGCGGAGGGCAGAGGGGACAGCACACCGCCTGCGTCTGACCTGCAGCTTCCTGGCAGCCGATTTTGGGGTGGAGTGGGAATCGGCGAAACCTGAGCTCTGGGAACAAGAGGCTTCAGTGGAAATTCCCAAGTCCTGGGTGAATGTCACCGGCAAACCCACGCAGCCTCCGGGAGCCAGCTGTCAGCCGGGCTCCATCGGGGTGTTCAGGGAGGAGTTTTCCCACCGATCGGAGTCCCCGAACCAAAACAACAATAAAGAGGCTGAGCTGAGCCAGGGTGAGCGGGCGGGATCATCTGTTCTCAGTGGAGGCCAACCTTCCCACGGTCCCATGAGAAGGCAGGAAGGCCCCGGGGCCCTGTAGAAGACGCCTTTCCCAAAGCTGTGCCCTTTCCTCCCTGTGTCCCGTTCAAAGGCCAGGCAGGCCAGGCCTAGGTAGCGTGTGGCACATCCTGGGGAGTGGGGTCTTGGTCAAGAGCCAGGCTCGGGCCGGGTGCGGGTACCAGCAGGATGAAAGGCAGGGCAGCTGCCCGGATGACAACGCCAGAGTCTGGGCACGCCACTGGCTTCTGGCCTCTCTCTGCCTTGGCCCGTCGTGGCTGGGGGATCCCGGCACCACCGAGCAGAACGGCCGCAATCCCTCGCTGAATCCTTCCTGTGCATGGCCCGGAGCTGAGCGCTAAATCCCCACTGCAGACCAGGAGGTGGGGGGCGGGGGAGGGTCGCGGTCCCCTCATTTCCTAGGCGAGGAACACAGGCTCAGAGAGGAGACCTCACCTGGGAAGTCCACACGGTGGGGTGTGAATGCAGGTGAAGGTCGGAGTTTTCCTTCTGTGAGAAGCTGTCCAGGCACCTTCTGTCTGCTCAGCAGGACATCGTCAGGTTGCCCCCACCGTGGCCTTCCTGCTTCTCTCTGCTCTGGGGGCTCAGGGTCATCCTGGAAGGGCCTGGGGGCGCACATGCAGAGATGACAGACACAGCCCTGACTCCTCCACCCGGTAGCCTTGGGGCCTGGGCAAATCTGGGAGTTCAGTGTTCTCTGGAAATGGACACAGGGACAGCCATGTCAGAATTCAATGCCTGACTCGGAGCAAACCTTCCCCAATTTTTTTCTTTCTCCTTGAGTCTGGTCTTACTCTGTCACCCAGGCCGGAGTGCAGTAGCATGATCACAGCTCACTGCAGCCTCAACCTCCTGGGCTCAGGCAATCCTCCAGCCTCAGTCTCCCACGTAGCTGGGACTTCAGGTGCTCGCCACCACATCCGGCTAATTTTTAATTTTTTTTTTCTTTTTTGAGTTGGAGTCTCACTCTGTCGCCCAGGCTGGAGTGCAGTGGCACACTCGTGGCCACCATAGCCTCAACCTTCTGGGTTCAGGAGATCCTTCCACCTTAGCATTCCAAGTAGCTGGAACTACAAGTGCGCACTACTGCACCTGGCTAATATTTAATTTATTGTAGAGATAGGTCTCCCCAAATTGTCCAGGCTGGTCTTGAACCCGTGGGCCCAGGCAATCCACTCGCCTCGGCTTCCCAAAGTGCTGAGATTACAGGCTGAGCCACCGAGCCCGGCCTTTAAATATTTTTTAAGAAGCTGGGCTCGGTGGC
>NW_007074629.1:33007-33879 GCF_000164805.1 Carlito syrichta | reverse complement strand
CTCGCCAAGTTGCCCAGGCGGGTCTTGAACCCCCGGGCTCAGGCAATCCACTCACCTCAGCCTTCCAAAGGCCTGGGATTACAGGCTGAGCCACCCAGCCGCCTCGTTCTTGTGACTTTTAAGTGACTGAAATTAACATGAACACAGCAGTTTCAGCTGGAGGGGGCACCTTGGCCTCCGACTCGGGGGGCTCTTCTGGTCTACACTATAGCTGGCTCCTGGTCAGCTCCTGATTTGCATTCGACTTCTCTCTGCAGGGGTAGGCAGCCCGGTGGGCTCCGAGGGCAAGGGCCCACTGAAGGCCGAGGCCCTTTGAAAGGTGCCATGGAGCCACGGCCTCTGCACGGGGCCATCAGAATCGTCGAGGCACTGATTGGAGGGCCAGCAGAGAGGAAGCCTGGGTGTGGGGTTCAGTCCTGAGCGTCAGTCACCTTCGGGGCAGGACAGGCTGGACCCGCCAGGCAGGACCAACCAACCCTCGGGGAATGGGGTGAAAGCACAGGGTTTGCCGTTGGATGAGCAATTTCGATGCTGAAATTCAAGCTCTGCGGGGCCTGGATGCCAGCAGGGAGCCGTGGGGCCGGGTGGGCGGGGCCTCCAATCCTGCTTTCTAATGATCGAAAGTGACAGCTCACGGGGCACCTCCTTGCACTGGGTGTGGTGCCAGAAGCATCTCTAGGTCTCTCACTCAGTCCTCGCACGTCACACACGAGTTGCATTTTATTCTGAATTTACAAGGAAACTGCGGTGGGGACGGGGGCGTGGTTCAGAAACCTGCAGCTAGTCGGTGTGGAGCTGGGTTTGCAGCCTGGGGCTCTCAAGACCCTCTCATGGCTTTTAGTGCAAAGTCTAATTTAATTTTTTTTTTTTTT
>NW_007074629.1:19664-32987 GCF_000164805.1 Carlito syrichta | reverse complement strand
CCACGCCCGGCTGATTTTTTGATTTATTGTAGAGATGAGGTCTCACTGCCCAGGCGAGTCTCGAACCTGCGGGCTCAGGCAATCCACTCACCTCAGCCTCCCAAAGGCGCGGGATTACAGGCTGAGCCACCCAGCCTGGCTTAATTTAATTTTTTAAATTAACCGATGTATTACTAATTTTGGTTGGGGTCTCATTTGTTCACCCAGGTTGGAGTACAGTGGCACGATCACAGCTCACTGCAGCCTCTAATTCCTGGGCTCAAGCGAACCTCCAGTCTCGGCCTCCTAAGTGGCTGGCACACATCACCATGCCCGGCTAATTTTTTTATTTTTTGTAGAGATGAGGTCTTGCTATGTTGCCCAGGTTGGTCTTGAACTCCTGGGGTCAAGCAGTCCTCTTGCCTTGGCCTCCCAGAGTGCTTGGATTACAGACGTGAGCCACTGCACCCAGCCCCCAAAGTCCAAATCTTAAGTGCCTCCAGGGCTGTAACTTCATGATGGGCCCCCATCCCTTGCACTCTATGCTCCAGCCGTGCTGGTTTCCCGTTCTTCAAACGTGCCCAGTGTCCTCAGGCCCCAGGGCCTTTGCACATGCTGCTCCTTTGCCTCAAGCGTGGCTGCTCCCACCCTCTCTCCATCTGGTTAATGTCAATGCATACTTCAAGCCACAGCTTTACTGTCACTGCCGCCTCTGAGAAACCTTCTCTGACCCAGGCCTGCTCAAGCCCCCATGGACGTTCTCAACACCGTCCTTGTCTTCTCTTTCTGAACTGGAAAGACCACCTGGTCTTCCCTGGTTCACAGGCAGTTGCCCCATCAGACTGCAAGCCTCACAGGGTGCAAGCCTCACAGGAACAGGCTCTGGGGGCCTTTTTCAAGGCACTCTCTCCCCTGCCTCCTGCTGCACCTGGCAGAGGGTAGGAGCTTGTGGAGGCCGGGTGAATGGATGTGTATGTGACATCCGCACTGTTGCCCTGATGCTGAGAACTCTGCTCACAGACAAAACACCGGCCCAGGTGTAGGTGCCGTCCGGCTCACGGGCAGTAATTCTCAGCTGATGTGTTTCAGGCTTTTGCCAACCCTGAGGACGCCCTGCGACACGGAGGCCTCCAGTATTGTCGGAGTGACCCAGATGTGGAGCGTTGCCTCAGGCAAGTACTGTCCGGCCGCTGGTCTGGTTCCACGGGGCTGCACACCAAGTCACTGTGGTCCTTTCAGACCCTCCTCTGCATACTGGGGGCTTGGAGGACACCACAGGGGTTTCTGCTTCCCTGATCCCCTCAGACTGTTTTATTCATTGGCTTAATCCCAGCACTTTGGGAGGCCGAGGTGGGAGGATCGCTTGAGCCCAGGAGTTTGAGATCAGCCTAGGAACATAGTGAGACCTCGTCTCTACAAAGAATTTAAAAATTAGCCGGGCGTGGTAGTGTGTGCCTGAAGTCCCAGCTATTTGGGAGGGAGGCTGATGGTGAATGATCACCTGAGTCCAGGAGGTCGAGGCTGCCGTGAGCCATGATTGTACCATGGTACTCCAGCCTGGGCAACAGAGTGAGACCTTGGCTGAAAAAAAAAAAAAAAAGAAGGCCAGGCGTCGCAGCTCAGGCCTGTCATCCCAGCACTTTGGGAGACCAAGGCGAGAGGATTGCCTGAGCCCAGGGGTTAGAGACCAGCCTGGGCAACTTGGTGAGATCTCGTCTCTACAATAAATCAAAAAATAAGCTGAGTGGTAGCGTGTACCTGTATGTAGTTCCAGCTATTTGGAAGGCTGAGACGGAAGGATCACCTGAGCCCAGTAGATCAAGCCTGTGGTGGCTGTGAGCATGCCACTCACTCCAGCCTGGGCAACAGAGGCAGACTCTGACTCAAAAATAAATAAATAGATAGATAGATAGATAAATTAGCCAGGTGTGGTGTCGCGCGCCTGTATTTCCAGCTACTTGGAAGGCTGAGGCGGAAGGATCGCCTGAGCCCAGAAGGTCAAGGCGGTGGTGGCTATGAGTGTGCCACTGCACTCCAGCCTGGGCGACGTAGTGAGACTCCTACTCAAAAAAAAAAAAAAAAAAGAATTGTTCTAAGTGTGCACAAGTCTGTTGCCGCAGCTGGCATGCCAGCCGTTTCTCCATGCCCTGTCAGCTCAGTGCTTCGTCCTACCTTGGGTACGTCCTTGCCAATGTGACAGGTGGACATTTATGTCACATGTGGGTTTCACTTTGCATTTCTTGTATTCTGAGTGAAGTTGAACGTCTTATCATGTGTGATCATCCCCCAGTCCCTTAAAATCCATTTTCCTCACTCTAAGAATCAGAACTGCAAGACACCCTGGGTAAGACTCAAAACAACAGACAAAAAGGGAAGCCACTCACAATTCCCATCCTTGTTCACGTTCCCCTTCTCTCTCCTCGGTCTTCTGTGTCTAAATATGTCATAAAATTGGATACATCTAACTTGGAGTCCTGATTTTTTTCATTAGCAATATTTCACAAGTAATTATTACTCAAAAAAATAACTCTTAAAAAACGGCTGTGAGGTGAGTGAATTGCCTGAGCCCACGGGTTCGAGACCCACCTGGGCAACTTGGAGAGACCTCATCTCCACAATAAATAAAAAAAATTAGCTGGACGTGGTAGCGCATGCCTGTAGTTCCGGCTACGTGGAAGGCTGAGGTGGAAGGATCGTTGGAGCCCAGCAGGTCAAGGCTGCGGTGGCCAGGAGCGGCCACTGCACTCCAGTCTGGGTGATGGAGTGAGACTCCAACACAAAAACAAAAACAAAAAACAGCTGCGTAAAATTCCATCAGAGACTAAATGTCAATTGCACAAAACCAGCGTCCATATTGGATTTGGGGGGCAGTTCCTGCTCTGCTGTTTGTCGCCAGCAGTCTGGAGAGGGAGGGGGTGACACTTCGCGGGGATGAGGGGGGTCCGCGGAGCTTGAGAGGAGGGAGGAGGACGAGGAGCCAGACGGGTGAGACAGGAGACACGCTTCTCAACAAATTCCTGTGCGTCATAGGAGGAAATGGGTGGAACGCTGTCATTCGAGTAATAGAAATCCTTTTATTGAAAGAAAGTCTGTGGAGTTTTTTTTTCATATGTTTTTCTTGACCACTGACAGTAATATAGACACGTGTGGTTTTAAAAAAAAATTACAGCAATGTGTAATGCGGGAAGTGAAATTCCTTGCTATACCATCCTTTCAAAATTTTCACAAGAGGTCCATCCACCCACCCACCATCCACCTACCCACCCACTTTTCCATTCACCCCTCCTTCCTTCCTTCTTTCCACCGATCCACCCATCCATTCATCCAATCTCCCATCCATCCATCCACCCATTTTTCCACTCACCCTTCTTTCCTCCTTCCTTCCTTTCTTCTTTCCTTCCATCCACCCATCCATCCTTTAAGGAGCACTCACTACATCCAAGACACTGTGCTAATGGCTAGCTGTCCTTTTGTGAACAAAAGCCTTCTTTGCTACACACAGCCCCCCATCGGTGGTCCCTGCCCTGGTTGTGTCGGCTCTTCTGGATGGTGAAGGGTATAATAAGCCATCGAGCCAGCAGGCCGCCAGGACCCGTGGCAGGGCCTGGGCCCACTCCCAGCGGCTGCCAAGAGGATGCCTTTTGCTCTCCCAGGCTGCGGGGGGTTCTTGGTAGTAAGGCTTTTGTGTGGCACAGGAGGGTCCCTGTGGTCTGTGGACACTTGGTTTATTGTTACCGGGTGTAACTCACCAGGGAGAGACAACAGACCATGTGGCATTGAGACGTTTCCACCCACCCAACACAACTTTTTCTTTTCCTTTCTTTTTTTTTTTTTGAGTCAGGGTCTCACTCTGTTGCCCAGGCTGGAGTGCAGTAGCACACTCCCGGCCACCGCAGCCTCAACCTGCTGGGTTCAGGCGATCCTTCTGCCTCAGCCTTCCAAGTCGCTGGAAATACAGGCGCACGCGACCATGCCCAGCTAGCTTTTCTTCATTTATTGTAGAGATGAGGTCTTGCCAAGTTGCCCAAGCTGGTCTCGAACCTGTGAGCTCAGGCAATCCTCTCGCCTTGGCCTCACAAAGTGCTGGGATTACAGGCGTGAGTCACGTGCCCAGCCCTGAGCCCTCTTGTCTTTCTTTTTTTTGAGTTGGAGTCTCACTCTGCCCAGACTGGAGTGCAGCGGCACGTCCCAGCCACCGCAGCCTCCACCTGGTGGGCTCAGGCAATCCTTCCGCCTCACTCTTCCAAGTAGCTGGAACTACAGGCTTAATTTTGGATTTACTGTAGAGACGACATCTCACCAAGTTGCCGTGGTTGGTCTTGAACCCTTGGGCTCAGCCAATCCTCTGGCCTCAGCCTCCCAGAGTGCTGGTATGGCAGGCTTGAGCTACGGCACCCAGCCTAGGCTCTCTTTTCTAATATTGCTTTATATACATTTGGTGAGGATTTATTGAGAGCCTACTATATACTGGGCTCATGCCAGACCTGGGCAGGGGGTGCCTAGGTCCCCCAGACCTCTCCCCCACCAACTGACTTCACAGAGCCTCATGGAAACTTAAGGGAGCAGAACTAAGAAGTTTACATCCTGCTGTCCGCGGGGAACTGGCTATAACCTGAGCAGGCTACCCCTTGGAAGAAGTCAGTTAAACATTAGACCCAGGCTTACAGTGTAAGCAGAGGCACCATCTGTCAAGCAGGAAAGCACCTCGGTCTTGGCTCTTGGAGCATAAATTTGCCTTGCAGGTTAGCACATGCTGCAGCCAGAACCTCAGCCTGGCGCTGGGAGAAGCCAGGGACGGGGTCAGAAGGATGAAACTCGGCCACCTTTCACGATGCCTCCCAAATGCCCTGGCAATGTGTGTTTTGACCAGGATCTGACTCTGTGTGTGTGGAACCACAGAGGGGCTGTCGGTGGGGTTCCCAGGAAGGGAGGCCAGCATCTGACCCATGCTTGGGAATATTTCTATTTGGGGCATGTAGATTTCATCTGAGTGAACTGGTTTGTCAGGAAATCGGGTCCCAAAATGTCAGTCCTGGAAGTTCCTTAGACAGCATCCAACACGTTCATTTTGTACAGGGAACCGAGGCCCAGAGAGGGAGAGAGTCCTGCCTGGGGCCACAGAGCTCATTAGTGCCCAGCAGACCTGGAGGTTCCTGACCTGGGACTCTCTTTCCACCGCACCACGAAGTGGTCTTTGTTAATTTGGCCTGGGCATCCAAGGGCGGCTGGCCTGGGCATCCAAGGGCGGCCAGGAGTCTGTCAAAACCAATACGGCGAAATTAGCTTCAGCAATGGTGTCCAGAGCGGGGCTGGTGATGGTAGTGACAATGATGAAGCCGGGAGTGTTTTTACTTTTTGAGTCAGGGTTTCACTCTGTTGTCCAGGCTGGAGTATGATGACACCATCATGGCTCACTGCCTGGGCTCAGGTGATCCTCCCACCACAGCCTCCCAAATAGCTGGGTCTACAGGTACACGCTACCACACCTGGATAATTTAGACAGACAGATAGATAGATAGATAGATAGATAGGCCTGGCACAGTGCCTCATACCTATAATTCCAGCACTTTGGGAGGCCAAAGTGAGAGGACTGCCTGAGCCTGCGGGTTCAAAACCAACCTGGGCAACCTGGTGAGACCTCATCTTTACAATAAACCAAAAAATTAGCTAGGCATGATGGTGCATGCCTATGGTTCCAGCTACTTGGAAGGTTGAGGCGGAAGGATCACCTGAGCCCAGTAGGTCGAGGCTGCGGTGTCCATGAGCATGCCCCTGCACTCCAGTCTGGTGATGGAGTGGGACTCCGACTCAAAAAATAAATAAATAGATAGATAGACAGACAGACAGATGGGGTCTCACTATGTTGCCCAGGTCTTGAACTCTGGGGCTTGAGCAATCCTCCTGTCTCGGCCTCCCAAAGTGCTGGGATTACAGGCATGAGAAGTCACATCCAGATATTTTTTGAATTTTTTTGTAGAGACGAGTCCTCGCTATGTCACCCAGGCTGATTTCAAACTCCTGGGCTCAAGCAATCCTCCCCCCACAGGTTCCCAAAGTGCTGGGATTATAGGTGTGAGCCACCGTGCCCGGCCAAGATCAGGATGTTCTAAGTACTCGCCAGTTACCAACTCACGGGGCGCTCTCAGAAGGCATCTGGCACTCAGTTCTGCTCCCAAGAGCCCTCCCTGGGCATGGAGACTTGACTCTCTTGCGTTCCTGCCTTCATAGCTAAGCAGCCATGGTGGGGTGTCTGCCCTGAATCCAAGGGGATCACTGCCCATGTGGAGAGAAGCAGGTTGGAGGGAGAGGGGGGAGTTCTACTGAGTGCAGCTGCTGTCGCCAGCCTAGATGCCTGGGCATAGCTGTCCCCACTGCTGTCACCTGCTGCAGGACAACGCAGCTGGCATGGGAGAGGAGGAGGCCTGATGTGGCAGGAAGCCCAGCACGTCCAGCCTAGCAGGAATGTGCTTTGATAGAGTTTACCTTTAAAATGTGGCTCGCCTAGCCGGGCTCGGTGGCTCAGCCTGTAATCCCGCCCTTTGGGAGGCTGAGGTGAGTGGATTGCCTGAGGTCACGAGTTCGAGACCCGCCTGGGCAACTTGGCGAGACCGCATCTCTACAATAAATCCAAAAATTAGCCGAGTGTGGTAGCGCATGCCTGTAATTCTGGCTACTTGGAAGGCTGAGGTGGAAGGATCGCCAGAGCCCAGCAGGTCGAGGCTGTGGTGGCCGGAAGCGGCCACTGCACTCCAGTCTGGGCAACAGACTGAGACTCCAACTCAAAAAAAAAAATGTGACTCGCCGGGCTCAGTGGCTCAGCCTGTAATCCCGCACCTTTGGGAGGCTGAGGTGAGTGGATTGCCTGAGCCCGCGGGTTCGAGACCCGCCTGGGCAGCGAGACCTCATCTCTACAATAAATCAAAAAATCAGCCGGGCGTGGTAGCACATGCCTGTAATTCCGGCTACTTGGAAGGCTGAGGCAGAAGGATCACCTGAGCCCAGCAGGTCAAGGCTGCAGGGACTGTGAGCATGCCACTGTCCTCCAGCCTGGGTGACAGGGTGAGACACCAACTCAAAAAAAAACAAAAACAAACATAGCTCCTGTTGGAAATGACACATTTTGTCCAGGCATCATTCCTTCACTTCGTTGTTCCCTGTCCCTGGCAGTGGCTTCCTGGGGGCCTTGCTGTGGTTTGAGACGGACCAGATGGGGGAGGGCCCAGCTCCCGACTGCCTCTCCTCCCACGCTGGCGACCTCTGAGTCGCTGCCCAATGGCTGGAACAAGGAGGCGGGGCGCAGGGTTTTCTGCAAGGCCAGGCTCTCCCCAGTCCTCAGCTCTGCCCAGCAGAGCAGGGCCTCCCTCGCCACGAGCTTCTCCCCTTCTCCTTCTCCCCCCACCCCTGCTTCCGTCCTTCACCCACCCTTGGGTGCTTGGCCTTGTTTGGGTACCAGATGCTCTGAACAGCTCCCTAGAAGTTGACTCACTCTTCAAATGTAAACACATCTGCGTGGGTTTCTTATTCCAGTTATTTTCTTTCCCATAAACATTGTGAGAAGACTCATCGGCCGGGTGCGGTAGCTCATGTCTGTAATCCTTACACTTTGGGAGGTGGAGGTGAGAGGATTGCCTGACTCAGGGGTTCGAGACCAGCCTGAGCAACATGGCAAGACCTCGTCTCTACAATAAACCAAAAAATTACCCAGGCGTGGTAGCACGAGCCTGTGGTTCCAGCTAATTGGAAGACTGAGGTAAGAAGGATCACCTCAGCCCAGCAGGTCAAGGCTGCGGCGGCTGTGAACGTGCCACTGCACTCCAAGTTGGGTGAAGAGTGAGACTCCGACTCGGGGGGAAAACAAAAGAATACTTATCCCGGTGGCATTATCTTGTGAGTCACCTGTGGTAGGCAAGCCAAGTTTTGGGACATGCTGACTTAATCTAAAAGAGGTTTTCCGAGGTGGGAGGATCACTTGAGCTCAAGTGTCCAAGACCAGCTCGGGCAACATTGCAAGACCCCAAATCTAAAAAAAAAAAAAGGAAATGAAAGAATTAGCCAGGCGTGGTGGCACGTGTCTGTAGTCCCAGCTACACGTGTCTGTAGTGAGACCCCAATTCAATCAATCAAATAGGTTTTCCAAGGGTGTCCCTCTAATCAGTACGTAGGGAGATGCTGGTCCAGACAGTTCTATTTCCAAAGCAATGTTTGAGGAACACTTGCCTTTTTCTCGACTCCCAAGTCAGGGAAGGGAATTATTTGATTGGAGAATTGGAATGAGCCCAGTTCTTTATTTTATTTTATTTTTTTATTTTTTATTTTTTTTGAGTTGGAGTCTCACTCTGTTGCCCAGACTGGAGTGCAGTGGCTGCTCCCGGCCATTGCAGCATCGACCTGCTGGCCTCGGGCAATCCTTCCGCCTTAGCCTTCTTAGTAGCTGGAACTACAGGCACGTGCTACCACGCCCGGCTAATTTTTTGATTTATTGTAGAGATGAGGTCTCGCCAAGTTGCCCGGGCTGGTCTCGAACCCGTGTGCTCAGGCAATCCACTTGTCTCGGCCTCCCAAAGTGCTGGGATGACAGGCTGAGCCACCGAGCCCGGCCTAACTTACAGGGGTTTTTGTGCATGCAGATTGAAGTCCAGTCTTGCATCACTAGGCCCTGTTTCTCCTCTTATTCTGCCTCGGCTCCTCCTGGGCACCACACTCTAGCCACCTGGGTCACTTTGTATCTTGAAGACGCTACGCTTATTCCTACCTCAGTACTTTTGCACATGCCAGTTCCTCTCCCTGGGATGTTTTTCCCCTGCCTAGCCAGTTTCCCATCATTCAGGCCTCAGCACGAATGTCTCCTTCCCTGACTACCCCCGCCCGGTCCCCCTGCAGAGATCCCTTACAATGTTGGGTTGCTGAGCGCTGCAGACCTCCCCTCTGCCCTGCCCACTTCTGATCAGGTCAGCACATCGTGGCCCTTGCCTAAGACTCATCTTGCCCGTGGGAGGAAAGAGGAGGATCCGCGGATGCAGCGTTGTTGGTGAAATGCGTTCTAGGCCAGGCTCGGTGGCTCAGCCTGTCATCCCAGTACTTAGGGAGGCCGAGGCGAGGGGACTGCCTGAGCCCACGGGTTCGAGACCAGCCCGGGCAACTTGGCAAGACATCTCTACCATAAATCAAAAATCAGCTGGGTGTGGTAGCATGTGCCTGTAGTTCCGGCTACCTGGAAGACTGAGATGGAAGGATCTACCGGAGCCCGGCAGGTGGAGGCTGTGGTGGCTGGGAGCGTGCCACTGCACTCCAGCCTGGGCAGTGGAGTGAGACTCCAACTCAAAAAAAAAAAAAAAAAGAAATGCATTCCAGCCAGATTCCCCACACCTCACACATGTGGCCTCTCCCTGGGAGGGGGCAGGGTCATGGCCTGGGTACTAGGTTCCCGTTTATTTGAGCTTCCAACATAGCCATTAGTAGGAGTCATGGAAAATGTGAATCAGCACTTAGCAGGAGCAGGTAGATTTTCTTCCATGGTCGATTGCTTATAGCAGGGTTATACACAGGGCCCCCTCACACACACACACACACACACACACACACACACACACACACACACACGATTACTTTTTATTTATTTATCTTTGAGATGGAGTCTCACTCTGTCACCCAGGCTGGAGTGCAGTGGCATGATCACGGCCACCGCAGCCTCAACTGGCTGGCTTAGGTGATCCTTCAACCTCAATCTCCAGAGTAGCTGGAACTACAGGTGTGCGCCACCACACCCTGCTAGTTTTAAAAATTTTTTTGTGGAGACGAGGTCTCACTAGGTTGCCCAGACTGGTCTCGAACTCCTGGGCTCCCGCCTCAGTCTCCGAAAGTGCTGGGGTTACAGGTGTGAGCCACCATGCCCAGCCCCTACACTGGTTCACTTCAAACAAAAAAAGGGGCGGGAAAGAATGGATGACGTCAAGAACCCCAGACAAGTGGTGGTTGTAATCAGGGATACGCAGAGCCAGGTGTTGACGTCAAAAGCATGCTCTTGGGCTCCAGCCCCTTCTACTCAGGAGGGCCCCAGGAACCTGCATTCCAAAGAGGAGGCCCTGACTCAGAGAAGCCCTGCCCTGGGGCATGGAGAGCACACACTTGAGTGAGAACTAGGTTATAATCCTAACTCCTCTGCTCAGTGACTTTGCAATGTGCTCAGGCCCTTGGAGCCCCACTTTTGCTTTCTTCTTTTTTCTTTTTGAGTGGGAGTCTTACTCTGTCGCCCAGGCTGGAGGGCAGTAGCACGCTCACGGCCACCCCAGCCCCCGACTTGCTGGGTTCAGATGATCCTTCGCCTCAGGCTTCCAAGTAATTGGAACTACAAGCACATGCCACCATGACTGGCTAATGTTTTGATGTATTGCAGAGATGAGGTCTTGCCAAGTTGCCCATGTTGATCTTGAACCCATGGGCTCAGGCAATCCTTTCACCTCAAGTGCTGGGATTATAGGCGTGAGCCACTGCTCCTGGCCCACACTTTTTCCTTCTGATGCCCAAGGGCCAGAGGGGAAGATGGTGGAGAGTGTGGTGGGGGCCAAGTCCTGGCAAGCCTTAGAGCTGTGATAAGAAAACCCTAGACCAGCAGCAACCCTTTGCAACTCCCAGCCCATTTCTGGTCCACCCAACCAACTTGGCTATCTGGTCAACCCAGCCAATTTGACCATATGGTTGGCCCAGCTAATTCAACCATCTGGTCAACCTCGCCATGCATGGATTTGCGTGTCTGCCCTGCTGGAATGATCCCCAGTGGGTCAGGGCCCTCCCCATTTCCATGACATGCTCAGAAGGGCCCAAAGCTCATGCCTAGCTGATTGCAGCCCTCTTGTCTCCCCAGAGCCCACCGGAACGACATGGAGACCATCTACCCCTTCCTCTTCCTGGGTCTTCTCTACTCTCTTCTGGGTCCCAACCCTCTGGTCGCCTGGGTGCACTTCCTGGTGTTCCTCCTGGGCCGCGTGGTGCACACTGTGGCCTACCTGGGAAAGCTGCGGGCGCCCATCCGCTCCGTGACCTACACCGTGGCCCAGCTCCCCTGCATCTCCATGGCCCTGCAGATCCTCTGGGAAGCAGTCCGTCACCTGTGACCAGCAGCTGACGCCTGCCTGGTGGCCAGACCTTGGGCCAAGAGCTGCCATGGCCGGATCTGGGAACTTGGGTGGCTACTGATTGCGACAAGTCCTGGGTCCTGGCTTCCTGGTGGCCCGCTGAGCGCATGGATCCTGGGCTCAATGGGCCTCTGTGTACACATGTGTGTGTATGTGTGTATGGATGGAGTGGAGGCACATGTCTCTTAGCCCCTTAGATTCCTTCGTGAAGTGGCCGATTGAAACCATTTAGAGACAGTTGTCAAGAGTGATCAAAAATACTTTAGCTCAAATAACAGCATGAAAACTTCACTCCCTCTCCCTCCCTGAGTGAAAAGAGAGAAGGAAGACTCCATTCAGGATTCCTTAAAGGGACGTTGTCTGAATCTGGCGCTAAGATTGCAGACTTAACTGCACTCCAGTCTGGGCGACAGAGTGAGACTCCGACTCAAAAAAAAAAAAAAATTGCAGACTTAGACTCCTTGACCAGGCACAGTGGCTTACACCTATAATCCAGCACTTTGGGAGGCCGAGGTGAGAGAATTGCCTGAGCCCACAGGTTCGAGACCAGTCTGGGCAACTTGTCGAGATCTCATCTCTACAATAAATCCAAAAATTAGCTGGGTATGGTGGCTCTCGCCTATGGTTCCAGCTACTTGGAAGGCTGAGGCAGAGGGATTGCCTGAACCCAGCAGGTTGTGGCTGCGGTGGCCGTGAGTGTGCCACTGCCCTCCAGCCTGGGCGACAGAGTGAGACTCCGGCTCAAAAAAAATACAAAATAAATAAAAAAAATAAAAAGGCTCCCAGGAGAGTCCTTTGACAGGGCCAGGCCTGAGAGCCACTGCTGGTTCCTTTTAGAGGCAGGGCTCAGGATCTGGTCTATGGTTTCCGTTTTTTTTGTTTGTTTGTTTTTGGTGAGGATCTCACTCTGTTGCCCAGGCTGGGATGCAGTGGCACCATCACACCTCACTGTAGCATCAACCTCCTGGGCTCAGATGATCCTCCTGCCTTGGCCTCCCAAGCAGCTGGGACCACAGGCGCGTGCCACCATGCCTGGTTAATTTTTTGGTTTTTGTAGAGATGAGGTCTCGCTATGTTGCCCAAGCTAGTCTTGAACTCCTGGGCTCAAGCAACCCTCCCACCTTGGCCTCCCAAAGTGCTGGGGTGACAGGCATGAGCCACCGTCTCCAGTCTCCAGTTCACTTTATGGTGAGAGTTTCGTGGGATGAGGGCAGGTTGTGTTCCTGGCTCCTGATGGCTCTGCTGGAACCTTCTCTCTGGCTGGGGTGGGGTGGGAGGGGTTGACGGAAGGCCAGCCTTCTCCTCCAAGACTTGAGTCACTCCAAAAGGCTGTCCATTGAGGACAGTGGGCTCTAAGTAACCAACCACTAAAAGGAATGTTCTGTTCCTTCAGTACCTCCGAGTTTTGAAAACCGCAAATGTCCACCCCTATGGGGAATCCGTGTGTGTGTGTGTGTGTGTGTGTGTGTGTGTGTGTGTGTGTGTGTGAGATCTCCTAGACGCTTGTCCTAAGACGTGTGATTTTACACCGCCTCAAAGCCTCTTGGGTTGCTCATTCCAGTGTTCGTCGCTGCCGCTGGCTGGGCATTTTTTGTTCTTGCGATTATTATTCTCTTATTTTACAAATTAATTAGAGTTATAGAGACAAGGTCTTGCTATGCTGCCCAGGCTGGTCTCCAACTCCCGGGCTCAAGCGATCCTCCTGCCTTGGCCTCCCAAAGTGTCGGGATGACAGACATGAACCTCCTGACCGGCCCAGCTGGGCATTTTTGCCAGCGCTTGTCTGGGGCCGGATCAGCCGGACACAGTCCCTGGCAAACGCCCAAATGCACCCTGACTGAACAAGCAGCCACACGGCAAGCAAGAGCCTCCTGGTGGGACCAGTACTCCGGCATCTGGCTAGGGGGCCCAGGGAGGCGCAAATCCTGCCCTGGCCTGTCACTTCTCCCTGCAACCCTCCCCTCTCCTGGGCTTGCTACTCTCAGCTCCATTTATACAGATGAGGGCGCTGAGGCTCTAGGGGGTGAGCACCTCGAGGTGCAGGGTCGGCTCTCAGACCCGGGGCCGCCAGGCTGCAAAAGCCCCAGGTCTGAGCCCCTGGGCTGCACGGCCTCGCTTTCCCTGAGCGCCCCGCGCGGCACCCCGAGGCCCGGCGACCCCGCGGAGGGGACCTGCCACGCGGACCCCGGGCCCCGCCAGCGCGGTCGGCCCT
>NW_007074629.1:15280-18894 GCF_000164805.1 Carlito syrichta | reverse complement strand
GAACGGGTCGAGTCACCGGAGCCTGGGGCATCTTCTGCTGGCGCTGAGCTGGGTTCAGGCAGACCCAAGGGTCAGGGAGCAGGATTGCAACTGGGGGCTTCATTTCAATATGTGCCAGTTGGGCTGGGTGCGGTGGCTCGTGCCTGTCATCCCAGCACTCTGGGAGGCTGAGGCGGGAGGATCACTTGAGCCCAGGGGTTCCAGACCAGCCTGGGCAAGATAGCAAGACCACATCTCTACAAAACAAAAATCGCCAGATGTGGTGGCGTGCACCTGTAGTCCCAACTACTCCGAAGGCTGAGGCAGAAGGATCACCTGAGCCCAGGAGGTCGAGACTGCCGTGAGCTGTGATCGTGCCACTGCACCCCAACCTGGGCGACAGAGTGAGATCTCAACTAAGAAAAAAAAGTGCTGAGCCGGGCTTGGTGGCTCAGCCTGTCATCCCGCGCCTTTGGGAGGCTGAGGTGAGTGGATCACCTGAGCCCGCGGGTGCGAGACCCGCCTGGGCAGCGAGACCTCATCTCTACAATAAATCAAAAAATCAGCCAGGCGTGGTAGCACGTGCCTGTAATCCCAGCTACTCGGAAGGCTGAGGCAGAAGGTTCGCCAGAGCCCAGCAGGTCGAGGCTGCGGTGGCCGGGAGAGGCCACTGCGCTCCAGTCTGGGTGACCGAGTGAAACTCCAACTCAAAAAAAAAAAAACAAAAACAAACAAACAAAAAAGTGCTGGCTAGCTCTAATGGAACCCTTCATTCTCACTTCATACATTCGCCTTCTTGGAGGAAACCCAAGGCAAGTGATGGCTGGTGTGCCCTTCCCATGGGAAACCCAGTCTCCCGTGACAGCCACCGAGGAACCCCTGGGTCTAACGGATTAATGAGGCCAAGGGCTCAAGGCTTACCAGAGAGTCCCTGGAGCATGAGGGACTTGGGGGTGACAACAACAGGCCACAGTGACTGTGGACAGAGGACCCTGCTATTCACAGTCGTGGAGGCTGGTCTGTGAGGCAGAGACAGAACGTGGGGACGCCCCACCCCAAGAGCGCACAATTCCCACAGCACTGAGGGATTCCCTAGGTTTCCTACCATCAGGCGTGGGCTTCCAGACTGGCCGGGGCAGAAAGACCGCATTCCAGCCAGGTTGGGTCTTGGGTGGTCACCAGAGAGGGGGTGATCTGTGGCGGCTGGTGGGAATCCCGGCAGACTTCCCAAGGGAGGCATTGCTTGAATTGGAACCTGGAAGGTGGATGGGATGTTCAAAACTCGATTTTTTGTTGTTGTTTTGTTTTGTTTTTTGAGTTGGAGTCTCACTCCGTCGTCCAGGCTGGAGGGCAGTGGCACGCTCGCGGCCAACGCAGCCTCGACCTGCTGGGCTTAGGTGATCCTTCTGCCTCAGCCTTCCAACTAGCTGGAACTATAGGCACGCGCCACCACGCCTGGCTAATAAAACTTGTTAACTGTATGCACTCACAGGTCATGGTCAAGGTCAGGGTTTAGTAACTACAGAAAAGCTCTCAGAAGAAAGCAAGCCCAGTGCTCTCAGCACGCAGAGGCCTGCTCAGGCTCCAGGCGCTCTGGGACTAGGTGCTCTGAGGGCCTAGGTGGCTGCAGCAGCCTCCTAGCTGGATCCCTGGCCCACCCTCAGGCCCCCTCCCCTCCACTCCCCACCCGGAGCCAAGGGCTTCCAACACGCCTGCATGCAAAGCTCTCTGGGAGCTTTTGTCCCACTCAGAGCGAGGCCAAGTTCTCCGGAGGCCAGCAAGAGGGCTTGTGTGCAGAATTCCTTTTTTTTTTTTTTTAGAGACAGTGTCTCATTCAGTCACTCAAGCTGGAGGGCAGTAGTGCCATCATAGTTCACTGCAGCCTCAAACTTCTGGGCTTAAGTGAATCTCCCACCTCAGCCTCCCAAGTAGCTGGAACTACAGGCATGTGCCACCATGTACTAATTTTTTAAAAATGTCAGCCTGACTCGGTGGCTCAGCCTGTAATCCCACACCTTGGGAGGCTGAGGTGAGTGGATTGCCTGAGCCCGCGGGTTCGAGACCTGCCTGGGCAACTTGGCGAGACCTCATCTCTACCATAAATCAAAATATCAGCCGGGCGTGGTAGCACACACTTGTAGTTCCAGCTACTTGGAAGGCTGAGGCCAGAGCCCAGCAGGTCGAGGCTGCGGTGGCCGGGAGCCAGTCTGGGCGAAAGAGTGAGACTCCAACTCAAAAAATAAATAAATAAATAAATAAATAAAATAAATAAAAAAAAGTCTTGTAGGGTCTCAATATGTCGCCTATGCTGGTCTCAAATGCCTGGCCTCAAACAATCCTCCTGCCTTGTCCTCTCAAAGTGCTGGGATTATAGGCATGAGCCATCATGCCTGGCTTGGATAGGATTTTAAAAAGAGTTTTGTCAAAAAAAAAAAAAAGAGTTTTGTCAATTTTTAGTACACAAGTAGAGAAATTTACAAGTGTATATATAAAGAATAGAGACTGAGCAACCCCCTTGGGTCCCCTCCCACTGTGGAAGCTTTTCTGAACTCTCAATAAATCCTGCTTTCTAAAAAAATTAAAAAAAAAGAATAACGACCACCCAGAATCTCACCTCCCTGAGAAAATTACTCGTCAAATTATGGTTTATAACTTTCCAAGTTGATTTATATGCATATGTAATATGCATATATGTGGGTATATATGTATATGGAATTTTTAAAGCTTGTTAATTGTATGTACTCACAAATCATGGTCAATGTCAGGGTTTAGTAACAGGCCTGTCATGGTGGCTCAGCCCGTCATCCCAGCACTTTGGGAGGCCGAGGCAACTGAGTTGCCTGATCCTGCAGGTTCGAGACCAGCCCGGGCAACTTGGCAAGACCTCGTCTCTACAATAAATCAAAAATGAGCCAGTTGTGGTAGTGCGCGCCTGTAGTTCCAGCTACTTCGAAGGCTGAGGCGGAAGGCTCTCCTAAGCCCAGCAGGTCGAGGCTGCAGTGGCCGTGAGCATGCCACTGCACTCTAGCCTGGGCAAGGGTGAGACTCCAACTCAAAAACAACAACAAAAGGCCAGGCTCGGTGGCTCAGCCTGTCATCCCAGTACTTTGGGAGACCGAGGTGAGGGGATTGCCAGAGCCCACAGGTTTGAGATCAACCCAGGCAACTTGGCGAGACCTTGTCTCTACAATAAATCAAAAATTAGCCAGGCGTGATAGTGCGCACCTGTAGTTCTGGCACCTGAAAGACTGAGGCAGAAGGATCGCTGGAGCCCAACAGGTAGAATCTGCGGTGGCTGTGAGCATGCCATGGCATTCCAGCCTGGGCAAGAGTGAGACTCCAATTCAAAAAAAAAAAGAAAAGAAATCTTGACACAACCACACAAACACATATCTATATATATCCATCCATCCATTCATACATGATACATACATGATCTCCAGAAGAGAGTGGGCCTGGGTGGCGGGCAGTGCCTCTTCACCTCTGAACCGGTTTTTTTGTTTGTTTTTGAGTTGGAGTCTCACTCTGTCACCCAGACTGGAGTGCAGTGGCCACCTCCAGCCACTGCAGCCTCGGCCTGCTGGGCTCCGGCGATCCTTCCACCTCAGCCTTCCAAGTAGTTGGAACTACAGGCG
>NW_007074629.1:12297-14962 GCF_000164805.1 Carlito syrichta | reverse complement strand
CCTGCCCAGGCAGGTCTCGAACCCGCGGGCTCAGGCAATCCACTCACCTCAGCCTCCCAAAGGCGCGGGATTACAGGCTGAGCCACCGAGCCCGGCTGAACTTGTTTTTTTTTTTAAATTGACAATGCCTGGCCCCAGTGGCTCATCCCTGAAATCCTAGCACTCTGGGAGGCCAAGGTGGGAGGATTGCTTGAGCCCAGGATTCAAGACCAGCCTGGACAACATAGTGAGAGTCTCGTCTCTACAAGGAAAGGTGGAAGGGAAGAAGGAAAGAAAAGAAAAGAAAAAATTAGCTAGGCGTGCTGATGTAGTCCTAGCGACTTGGGAGCCCTGGGTGGAAGGGTCGCCTGAGCCCAGCAGGTCAAGACTGCGGTGAGCCGTGATCATACCACGGCACTCCAGCCTGGGTGACAGAGTGAGAGTCTGACTCAAAAAAAAGGAAGTTGCCCCTATATGGTAACCCCCATTGGAACAGATTTTTCACTGGCAGGGAGGGTCTGTGTGAGGAAAGAAGCCCAAGTTGTCAGGGTTGTCTGAAGCATCTGGGGTGGAGGAGGAGGAGTCGTTCAGGGTGGATCCCTGGCCTGGGTGATTGAGTTTGGCTGCAGCCCTGGGGAGTGAGGGGAGACTTCAGGCAGGGGAGGGGCATGGTCCAGGCTGTGTGTCAGGACGGTTAGCCCGTAGGACAGGAGGCGGGTACTGGGGCCTGGCGGGTCATCGGAACGGGGACCTCACCATCTCGTCTGCTCAGTGCCAGGCCTGGGGGTTCCCTGGGTGTACCCTGGGCAGAGGGAGCCCAAGCCACCAGCTTCCTCCCCGCCTGTGTTTGTTTTCTATTGCCGTGTAACAAGCTGCCGCAAACACAGCAGCTTTAAACGATACGTATTTATGATTTTGCAG
The DNA here is from genome assembly GCF_000164805.1 of Carlito syrichta. NCBI lineage: Eukaryota > Metazoa > Chordata > Mammalia > Primates > Tarsiidae > Carlito > Carlito syrichta. Next base: position 14,062 of record NW_007074629.1, on the reverse strand, counting down.
TTTCTGTAGGCCAGGAGCCAGGGATCTCGCGAGGCTGCAGTCACGACGTCATCCAGGCTGAGTCTCGCCTGGAGCTCAGTGTGTTCTTCCAAGCTCGTTCGGATGGCAGGCGGAATCTGGGTCCTTGTGGTTGTAAGACTGAGGCTCTTGGCTCCCAGCGGCCACCCCTCCATAGGCAGCTCACAACATAGCTGTCTGCATCTTCAAAGTCAGCAGAGAGCGCCCCTCAGCTTTGAGTCTCTTTCAGGGATGACTGAACCTTTTTGTTTCTTTTTCTTTTTCTTTTTTTTTGAGTTGGAATCTCACTCTGTGGCCCAGACTGGAGTGCAGTGGCCGCTCCCGGCCACCGCAGCCTCGGCCTGCTGGGCTCCGGCGATCCTTCCGCCTCAGCCTTCATTTTTTTTCCAGGTAGCTGGAACTACAGGTATGCGCCACCACGCCCAGCTGATTTTTGATTTATTGTAGAGATGATGTCTCGCCAAGTTGCCCAGACTAGTCTTGAACCGGTGGACTCAGGCAATCCTCTCACCTCATCTTCCCAAAGTGCTGGGATTATAGGCGTGAGCCACCGCGCCCGGCCATCCCCACTATTTCCAGGGCATGGACTCAGAAGTAGGAAATTCTCAAGCACACTTTTTCCAGCACTGGCAATGTAGCAAGAACTTCTGACAACACATAGACCCGGAGGACGGCCGAAGAGTCTCAGAGAGGGGCTGGCAGCCCCAGGGGGACCCGGAGACACATTCAGCTCCCCATGAGGCACCAAGGGGGACACAAACCCAGAGAAGAAAACACATTTTTAAAAATTTTGAGTCAGGGGTCTCACTCTGTTGCCCAGGCTAGAGTGCATTGGCATGATCGTGGCTCACTGCAGTCTCAACCTCCTGGAATCAGATGGTCCTTCTGCCTCAGCCTCCTGAGGAGCTGGGACTACAGATGTGCATCACTACACCTGGATTTTTTTTTTTTTTTTTTTTTTGTTGGAGTCTCACTCTGTCGCCCAGACTGGAGTGCAGTGGCCGCTCCCAGCCACCGCAGCCTCGCCTGATGGGCTCTGGCGATCCCTCCACCTCAGCCTTCCAAGTAGCTGGAACTACAGGTGCACGCTACCACACCTGGCTGATTTTTTGATTTATTGTAGAGATGAGGTCTTGCTGCCCAGGCGGGTCTCGAACCCGTGGGCTCAGGCAATCCACTCACCTCACCCTCCCAAAGGTGCGGGATTACAGGCTGAGCCACCGAGCCCAGCTTGGATTTTTTTTTTTTTAATTGTAGAGATGCCATCTCATCATGTTGCCCAGACTGGTCTCGAACTCCTGGGCTCAAGCAATCCTCCCATAGTGCTGGGATTACAGGCACAAGCCACTGCACTTGGCCAGAATGCTCTTTTTTTACCTTCAAAGAACTCATTATGTATTTAAGACTATTAGATGGGGCTGCCTTTTTTTTTTTTTTTTTTTTTTTGAGTTGGAGTCTCACTTTGTTACCCAGGCTGGAGGACAGTGGCATGCTCCCAGTCACACAGCCTTGACCTGCTGGGCTCTGGTGATCCTTCCGCCTCAGCCTTCCAAATAGCCGGAACTACAGGCGTGCGCTACCACGCCCGGCTGATTTTTGATTTATTGTAGAGATGAGGTCTCGCCAAGTTGGGTGGGTCTCGAACCCGTGGGCTCAGGCAAACCTCTTGCTTCAGCCTCCCAAAGTACTGGGATTACAGGCTGAGCCACCGAGCCTGACCTGCTTTTTTTTTTTTTTTAAGATTTTT
>NW_007074629.1:10744-12175 GCF_000164805.1 Carlito syrichta | reverse complement strand
CCAGCAAGTCGAGGCTGCGGTGGCCGGGAGCGGCCACTGCACTCCAGTCTGGGTGACAGGGTGAGACTCCAACTCAAAAACAAAAGTGATAAACGTCTCTCTGCACGTGGCTGCCTCCCCTACCCGTTTTGGATTCTTTTTCTTTTTTTTGATTTGGAGTCTCACTCTGTTGCCCAGACTGGAGTACAATGGCCCACTCATGGCCACCCCAGCGTCAACCTGCTGGGCTCCGGCGATCCTTCCGCCTCAGCCTTCCAAGTATCTGGAACTACAGGTGCGCACTACCATGCCTGGCCAATTTTTTTTGTTTATTGTAGAGATGAGATCTCTTCAAGTTGCCCAGGCTGTTCTTGAATCCATGGGCTCAAGTAATCCTCTCACCTCACCTCCCAACTTGCTGGGATTACAGGTTTGGGCCACCTCGCCTGGTCTAATTGTTTTTTTTTTTTGTAGAGACGAGGTCTCACAATGTTGCCCAGACTATGGATTATTTTTCAAAGTAGGGCCCAGAGCTGGAATTACTGGGTGGATGTATGTGGATATTCCCATGGTTGTTGGTACGTGTTTCCCAATGCTGGTGCGGACTTTTCCGCTGTGACTGCTGCTGGTAGTTTCAGATTTGCTTATTTCTTTGTTCTTGAAGAGGAGGCTGGGTTGGGTGTGGTGGCTCATGCCTGTAATCCAAGCACTTTGGGAGGCCAAGCGGGGAGGATCACTTGAGCCCAGGAGATCGAGACCAGCCTGGACAACATAGTGAGACCTCATCTCTGCAGATAAAAAAATTAGCCAGGTGTGGTGGCATGCCTATAGTCCCTGCTATCCGGGAGGCCGAGGCAGAAGGATCACCTGAGCCCAGGAGGTCGAGGTTATGGTGAGCCATGATTGTGCCACAGTGACAGAGTCAAAAATAAATAAATAAATAAAGAGGAGGCTGGGTTGGAGCCTGCTGCCAACCCTGGTGACCTCCAAAGGCAGCCACGGGTATAATAGCCGGACTCAGGAAACCTCAGGGCTGTGGGAAAGTTCCAGGCACGCTTGCCAGCGAGTGGCCCGGCTGTAGCAAACGTCACACCTGCCTGCCTGTCTACCCAGGATGCTGGCGGTGAGGGGCTGCCCACCCAGGCAGGAGTTAGCTTGGAGACCCTCGGAGCAAGCACAGCGATAGCCAAGGGTGACCTAAGATAGCCACGCACCTTCACTGTAATACTCGGAACATAAAATTACCCAGCCGGGCGCGGTGGGTCATGTCTATAATCCCAGTATTTTGGGAGGCTGAGGTGAGAGGATTGCCTGAGCACATGGGTTCCAGACCAGCCTGGGCAACTTGGCGAGACCTCGTCGCTACCATAAATCAAAAAATTAGCCAGGCGTGGTAGCGTGCGCCTGTAGTTCCAGCTACTCGGAAGGTTGAGGCAGAAGGATCGCCGGAGC
>NW_007074629.1:9021-10724 GCF_000164805.1 Carlito syrichta | reverse complement strand
GAGTGGCCACTGCACTCCAGTCTGGGCGACAGAGTGAGACTCCAACTCAAAAAAAATTATTATCCTAGGGAAGCCCCCACTCCCATCATATACCTGACGCCGGTGTGACCCTGTAAGGCCTCGAACTCTCCTGCCCAATGTGAGGGAGGGGTAGCAGAGACCCAGCCCTCATTTCTTTCTTTCTTTCTCTTTTTATTTTGAGTCGGAGTCACTCTTGTAGCCCAGGCTGGAGGGCAGGGGTACCTCATGGCCACAGCAGCCTCAACCTGCTGGGCTCAGGCATTGCTTCCTCCTCAGCCTTCCAAGTAGCTGGAACTACAGACGCACACCCCCACGCCTGGCTAATTTTTTATTTATGGTAGAGACGAGGTCTCACTAAGTTGCCCGGGCAGGTCTGGAACCCCTGGGCTCAGGCAATCCTCTCGCCTCCTCCTCCCAAAGCGCTGGGATGCCAGGCTCAGCCACCGCACCGGGCCAGGGTCACCCCACCCATTTCTAGGAGAAACCCACCCCCAAACCCACTCCTCAGCACCCCTAAGGATAAAGGTTATGACTCAACCACAACTGGGGGCAGACAGGCTGTTTCTGCCCGCTGCCCCCCTTGGGCGTGTTCTGGTCTTTGTTTATTCTGCTCCTCTGTGGGGCACCCCTTCTCTGCAGTGGGGGTGTTCAGGCACGCCCCCGGGGGCCCAGCTCAGGGCCCTAAAGCCACCCCACACCCCCCAGGGGAGGGGAGCAGAGGTGCAGGAGACGGAGGTAAACACCGTTTTGGTCTCGGTCCCCACTGGGGCTGCCTAGGATTGGACACGGAGGAACAGGTGGAAGAGGCGTGCCAGGGTGTGCCAGGCTCTCTGGACAGAAGAGGACCTTTCGCCCAGGACGGGGAGATGGTTGGCTTCCTCAAGCTCCACCCCACTCACTCTGCTCTTCCACAGTAGACGCAGACGCGCCATGCACAGACGGTAATGCTGCCAACAACCCTGGCGATGGGTTCAGGGGAAACTGAGTCCCAGAGAAGTCCCACTCAAGGTCTGTGGTCTTTATTTCTCTGCCTTTGGGTTTTTTTTGTTTTTGTTTTTGTTTTGAGTTGGAGTCTCACTCTGTTGCCCAGACTGCAGTGCAGTGGCCGCTCCCGGCCACCGCAGCCTCGACCCACTGGGCTCCGGTGATCCTTCCGCCTCAGCCTTCCAAGTAGCCAGAATTATAGGCATGCGCTACCACGCCCAGCTGATTTTTTGATTTATTGTAGAGATGAGGTCTCGCTGCCCAGGCGGGTCTCGAAGCCACGGGCTCAGGCAATCCACTCACCTCAGCCTCCCAAAGGCGCGGGATTACAGGCTGAGCCACCGAGCCCGGCTGGGGTTTTTTTTTGTGTGTGTTGGAGTCTCACTCCGTTGTCCAGGCTAAAGTGCAGGGGCACGCTCACGACCTCCCCAGCGTCGACCTGCTGGGCTCTGGTGAGCCTTCACCCTCAGCTTTCCAAGTAGCTGGAACTACAGGCGCACACCACCACACCTGGCTAGTGTTTTTGGCTCATTGTAGAGATGAGGTCTTGCCAAGTTGCCCAGGCTGGTCTTGAACCCACTGGGATGACAGACTGAGCCACCGAGCCTGGCCTGGGTTTGGTTTTTGCCAGAGCGAGACTCTTTCCTTCCATCTCTCTCTCTCTTCCCCTCTCTCTCTCTTCCTCTCTCTTTCTCCCC
>NW_007074629.1:7970-9001 GCF_000164805.1 Carlito syrichta | reverse complement strand
CCCCCCGCCACAGCCCCCGCTGCCCCCTGAGACATCTCCCAGAGCCACCCGCCCTGTCCCGTCCCACCCGGGCCACGGCCCCTCCTGTCTCGACCTCCACAGGGATTTTCTGCCTCCATTTTTAGCCCAGATTCCCTCTGCCACACGGAGGCCCGGGCGAGTCCCTCCACCAGGCAAACCTCCTCCAAGCCTCCCACGGACAGAGTAACAGCCAAATGTCTAGTCCCAGCCGCACAATCCCTGCTTGAGCCAGCTCCCGAGTCTCCCCACCCCAGGAGATCCAGCCCAGGAACTGCTGCCGTCGTCGGCCCAAAGAGACAGCTTCCGGCTTGCGCCAGGACCTTCCCATGTGCTGTTCCCTCAGCCAGAAACACTGTTCCCTCACCCCTGTTTCTCTGGTGAGCTTTTCATCCTTCGAGGTACACCTCCTCCAGGAAGCCTGCCAAGATGCCTCAGACTAGGTTTGGAGCCCTACGACCTCCCTGGATCCCTGTGCCTCCACCCACCTCCCCTCCACCCCCTACCGAGTCTTAGTCATGTGACATCGAAATTACTCATTCTGTGTTTTGTTTCTCTGTAAAATGATGTAGCCTCTGCGGCCAGGGACCCTGTGACTCCCCCAGGGCCCAGGGCAGGGCCTGGACACAAGGCAGATGTGTAATAATTAATAATAGGTGTTCCTGCCAGGGCACAGTGGCTCACGCCTGTGATCTCAGCGCTTTGGGAGGCTGAGGCAGGACGATGGCTGGGGCCCAGGAATTCCATAGCAAGACCTTGTCTCTATCAAAAAAATCCAGAAATTAGCCGGGCATGGTGGTGCATGCCTGTTTTCCCAGCTACCTGGGAGGCTGAAGTGGGAGGATTGCCTGAGCCCAGGAGGTCGAGGCTGTGGTAAGCCTTGATTGTGCCGCTGCTCTCCGGCCTGAGTGACAGAGTGAGACCCCCATTCAAATAAATAAAAACGCCGGGCTCGGTGGCTCAGCCTGTAATCCCGCGCCTTTGGGAGGCTGAGGTGAGTGAATTGCCTGAGA
>NW_007074629.1:7321-7950 GCF_000164805.1 Carlito syrichta | reverse complement strand
CTCTCCCCCCCTCCCTCCCTCTCCCTCTCTCCCCCGCCCCCCTTGAGGTCTTTTACTTCCCGCAAAAAACAGCATCTGACTCCCCATGGCCCTCTCCCAAGCTCCCTCGGCCAAATGGGCAGAGGCAGGCGAGGAGAGAGGAGAAATCCATGTTCCCAGCCTGGGATGGGGCCTGGGGTCCCTTGTCCTCATGGCAAAACGATATCCTGGGACGGGTGACCAGGCAGCGGCCCACACGGCCCAGCCTAGTGTTTTCTCTTCCACGAGGAGGGAGGGAAGGGACCAGCCCGCTCCCTCTGCATGTGTAAACGATTAAGCCGGTTTGTTTTCTCTAGAGCGTGGGAGGAAGTGACATTGACATCCTCGAGGTCCCGCAGGGCCAGTCTCCGTGGGAACAGCCCCCGGCGTTGTTGAGGCTGCTGAGGCTGGCGTTCCTGGGACTGGCCTTCCAGGCCCCCGCGGGCCGGGGGGGACCCAGCGGGGGCAGGCAGCGTGGCCTGGCGAAACTTGAAAGCAGAAAGGCCCCGCCGGCCAGGGGATGGCGGGTCTCTCCGCTGGGGCCCCAGGTCAGCGCTTCTGGGGGGAAAGAGGCCGCTCTCCCTGGCCGCCCACCGGGGCGCTGCCCGGGA
>NW_007074629.1:3155-7301 GCF_000164805.1 Carlito syrichta | reverse complement strand
GGCCAGGAGCGGCCACTGCACTCCAGTCTGGGCGACCGAGTGAGAGTCCAACTCAAAAAATAAAAATAAATAAATAAATAAATAAATAAACACATACACACCGTGTCCCTGGTACAAGACACGCGTTTGGCTTCAGCCTGAAAACCCCCAGGACGTGGACCCCACAGCCGGCATCGGGGGTGCCTGGATGGGGCGCGGGCAGGGAGGAACGGGAGATGGGCCCCTGCAACCTCGCCTCCCCGAGAACGGGGGCTCCCACCCACCGCCCAGAGGCTGCTCGCCTCTGCACCCTCTGGGGTGGGGGAGCGTAGGCCAGCCCCTGGGGGCCAGACTGGGGTCACTGTTGGCGGGAGCTCTGCTGACTCTCCTGGCGGGGCGGCCGGGTCAGGCGGAGGGAGGGCCTCAGGCTGCTCCCCTCACCCCCCGCTTTCTACAGACCCACATAAGTGATGTCAGACGGCTGGTGGCACACGTGTCCTCTGTCACCCCCAAGTACCATCCGTGAACGGTGGGTTGGAGACTTGAGAGAAGGTCTGCTGGGGGCCTCAACCGTCAGGGACCACCCTGCTGTCCTGTGAGCCTGGCTGGACGCTCCCCAGCCTGCACCGCCATTCTACAGCCCCTCCATGGCCACGTGCCCAGGGGTGTCCCCTGTCTTCTGTGTGCCCAGGAGTGAGGGATTTAATTCCTTTTTTGTTTTTTTATTTTACTTATTTATTTTTGAGTCAGAGTCTCACTCTGTCATCCAGGCTGGAGCACAAGGGCACGCTCCCGGCCACCACAGCCTCAACCTGCTGGGCTTCGGCGATCCTTCTGCCTTAGCCTTCCAAGTAGCTGGAATGACAGGCATGCTCCACCACACCTGGCTAACTTTTTTATTTATCGTATGAGGTCTCACCAAGTTGTCAGGGCTGGTCTCAAACCTGTGGGCTCAGGCGATCCTCTTACCTTGGCCTCCCAAAGTGCTGGGATTACAGGCATGAGCCACCACGCCTGGCTCCTTTTTTGGTTCTTTCTTTTTAGAGGCAAGGTTTCACTATGTTCCTCAGGCTGGAATGCAGTGGCACAATCACAGCCCACCGCAGCCTCAGCCTCCTGAGTAGCTGGGACTACAGGTGCACACCACCACACCCAGCTAATTTTTAAATTTTTTGTAGAGACAAAGTCTCGCTATGTTGCCCAGTCTGGTCTTGAACTCCTGGGTTCAAGCGATCCTCCCGCCTCGGCCTCCGAAAGTGCTGGGATTATAGGCACAAGCCACCGTGCCCGGCCTTAATTTCTTCACATCTGCCCCACCTACCCTCTGGCCAGTCCAGAAATTCATGGTCACCCACCTTGCCCCCTTCAGAGGGTAAAGGAGGCACTCTCTGCCTAGGGTCACACAGCAAAGTTCTGCCCAAGCACCTGGGTGTCCCCTTGGGTCTCGAGATGGGAGACGGGGTCTGGGACAGGTTTCCATCCCTCTCCCCCACTCCCCACCCCTGGGCTCTGCAGGGTGACAGACTCCACTCCAGGGAAGCCGGCGCCACCATGGCTGCTGGCCCGAGCTGGGCCCAGCTGTCCGCACGCTGGCTGCAGGCCAGAGAAGGGCCCGGAAGGCCACCCCGCATTCAGCCTGGGATCCCGGCTCCATCTCAGCGGCCAGAACGGTTTCCTGCCCTTACCCACGCCGCTGCAGCCTCGTGGGGCTTAAACATGGTTTTATTTCTTAAAGACAAAAGCTTTCTGGTTTTAATACATGAAGTAACTGAAGTCCCCGGCGGTTCCTGCCCCGCCTTCCGGCCCACCCCTCCACGGGTCGTGGGCTGCAGTCTCCGGGCCGCGGATGGGGGCTGAGCCTGGCTGCCGGCATCCTGGCAGCCTCTGGGATGCAGGAGTCCAGCTGGAGAGAGGGGTTGGAGGGCCCAACCAGGAGAGGCCCACGGCCGGGCCATTGGCCCGCTCCCCGGTGTGGGCAGCCTCAGGAGGTGGCAGGGTCTTGGGGCGCCGGCTGTCAGTTCACCGTGGGCACCTGGCTATGGTGCAGGCTGAACTCCTTGGCCTTGAGACGGAGGCTGGCGATGCTGTTGGCCATGTTGACCCCCGGGGTCGCGGGGCCCGAGCCGCCGGGGCTGTAGGCGGGCACCGCACTGGAGACAAAAAGACACACAGGACACATGGGTGGCTGGTTCTGGCCGTCAGGCCACGGCCCCGGCCTCCGATCCTGTGGCCTCCCCACCTCAGCCTGCTCTCCAGGGAAGTCTTCACCAAGGGCTGGGGCGAAGGAGCCTCCCGGGGGGTCGTGGGCTTCCCCGAGAGTGGGATCTGAGTCCCGTCCGCCCCCGGCAGCTGCCCTGGGCCCGGCCCACAGTAGAATAGAGGTGGAATAAAAACACACCTTGAGGCTGGGCATAGTGGCTCGGCCTGTCATCCCAACACTCTGGGAGGCTGAGGCGAGAGGATTGCCTGAACCCGGGGGGTTGAGACCAGCCTGGGCAACTTGGCGAGACCTCGTCTCTACAATTAATCCAAAAATTAGCCAGGTGTGGTGGGGTGCGTCTGTAGCTCCAGTTACTTGGAAGGTTGAGGTAGAAGGATCACCTGAGCATAGCAGGTCAAGGCTGTGGTAGCCATGAGCGTGCCACTGAACTCCAGCCTGGGCAACAGTGAGACTCCAACTCAAACACACACACACACACACACACACACACACACACACACACACATCTGGATTTTTATTTTTTTTAGTTGAGGTCTCACTCTGTCACCCAGTCTGGAGTGCAGTGGCATGATTACAGCTCACCGCAGCCTCAACCTCCTGGCCTCAAGTGGTCCTTCCACTTTAGCCCCCTGAGTAGCTGGGACTACAGGAGCATGCCACTGTGCCTGGCTAATTTTCTTTTTTAGGGGATAGCTTCAGGGTCTTGCTATGTTGCCCAGGCCAGTCTGGAACTCCTGGGCTCAAACGATCCTCCTGCCTCAGCCTTTCAGAGTGCTGGGATTGCAGGCGTGAGCCACTACGCCCAACTACATGCTTATTCCCACAACACCCACGTGCACTCACGGTACAGTCGCCCACACACCACTTGGTGGACCCCAGATCTGGGGGCACCTGGACACCCTTCAGGCTCCTGGGACCCTCAGAGGAGCCTGGGCCCTGCAAGGCCCCACGGGATCCCTCGCCGCCCACTCCCAGCCTGAAGGGGTCCCAGGCTCACCTGTAGGAGGGCGAGGTCGTCCAGGAGAGATAATCTGGACTCAGGGCGGTGGGCCGGGGAGCCACGGGCTGCTCGACGGCAGCCTCCTGGCTGTAGGACTTGAGCAGCGAGGCAGAGCGGTTGGCCAGCATGGCCCGCTCATTCCGGCGGAACTTGGCCCGGCGGTTCTGAAACCAGACCTGGAGGGGAGAGGGCGTGGTGAACCGGGGGCAGCGGGTGCACAGGGGACTCAAGACCACCGGGAGCAGTTGCAGGCCTGCTCTGCCAACAGCCCTCTGGACCTCAGCTTCCTCCTGTGTAAAACGGGGGTGATGAGTAGTGCCTGTGGCTGGGAAATGCGGTGCTGGAGAATGAATGGAGTGAATGAATGAATGAATGAGCACTCAGCACTGAGAGGTGTGTACTGAGCACTCTGCTCGGAGCTGGGGTGCCGTGAGTGCTTAAAACTTGGGGGTCGGACGCAGTGGCTCACGTCGGACGCAGTGGCTCACCCAGCACTGGGAGGCCAAGGCAGGAGGATCACGTGAGCCCAGGAGTTTGAGACCAGCCTGGGCAACACAGCCAGACCTCGTCTCTACGAAAAATTTTAAAAGTAGCCAGGCACGGTGTCATGCGCTTGTAGTCCCAGCTGCTCAGGAGGCTGAGGCAAGAGGATCGCCTGAGCCCAGGAGGTCGAGGCTGTAGTGAGCCGTGATCGTGACACTTGCACTCCAGCCTGGGCAACAGAGTGAGAACGCTGACTCAAAAAGTAAAACAAAACAAAACACTTGGAAATGACCTCTTTATCAGAACCCTAGTTTAAAAAAAAAAACCCTAGTTAAAAAGACCCTAAGTTGCCGGGCTCAGTGGCTCAGCCTGTAATCCCACGCCTTGGGAGGCTGAGGTGAGTGGATTGCCTGAGCCCGAGGGTTCGAAATCCACCTGGGCAGCTTGATGAGACCTCGTTTCT
>NW_007074629.1:0-2575 GCF_000164805.1 Carlito syrichta | reverse complement strand
TTTTTTTTGAGTTGGAGTCTCACTCCATCGCCCAGGCTGGAGGGCAGTGGCACGCTCCTGTCCACCACAGCCTCGACCTGCTGGGCTCCGGTGATCCTTTCGCTTCAGCCTTCCAAGTAGCCGGAACTACAGGCGTGCACTACCACGCCCGGCTAATTTTTTTGTGTGTGATTTATTGCAGAGACAAGGTTTCACCACGTTACCCAGGCTGGTCTCGAACTCCCGGGCTCAGGCAATCCTCTCGCCTCCACCTCTCAAAGTGCTGGGATATTCCCGCCAATTCCCACGAGACTCCCATAACACAGACCCACGTGATGCTCATTTTACCAGGAGGTGCAGAGAGACAAAGGGAGACAAAGCGAATCGCCCAAGGTCCCACAGCCAGCAAGTGGCCAGGCTGGGATTTGAACCTCTGCCCTCCTGGCCTCCCAAGCACAGGTCCCCCGGTCCAGGGCGTCCCCAGGTGGTGGATGGTGGCTCGTTCACCTGCACGCGCGCCTCGCTGAGGTTGACCCGCCGGGCCAGCTCCTCGCGCACAAAAGCGTCGGGGTAGTGGGTGCGCTCGAAGACGCGCTCCAGCGCCTGCAGCTGGCTGCTGTTGAACGTCGTGCGGTTCCGCCGCTGCTTCTTCTTCCGCTTGGCAGTGCTGCCGCGCCCGGGGCTGGGACACTCACCTGCGGGGACGGGGACGGGGGATGGGATGTCAGCATGGCTGCTGTCCGAACGCCCCCACGGCTCGCGACCTTATCCTTTGCTCCATCCCTCCGTTCGTTCTTCAACACACGTTTCCTGAGCACCTACTATGCACAGGCAGGTGCGGCGCCAGACCCCGGGCATGGAACAGTGAACTCAGGCAGCCAGGTCCCTGCCTTTTGGACCCCGCAGTCTGAGATGCTGACCACGGATGGCAAGGGGCCTGGGGACAGGGACCCACTCCATCAGGGGCAAGGAAGGCCCAGGAGACACCTGAGTGTCCCCAGCACCTGGACCAGGCACTGGGGCATGGTGGACTCTCCATTGACACTTGTTGTTGACTTATAATAATAATACACCTATAACATGGAGTGATCTATCACAGAAACAAAGAACCGAGTATCACATGTTCTCATTCATAAGCGGACCCTGAGCAACTATTGTAATACTGTAGGTAAGGGATTGGCAGGCCAGGCACGATGGCTCAAGCCTGTAATCCCAGCACTTTGGGAGGCCGAGGCGAGAGGGTTGCCTAAGCTCAGGGGTTCGAGACCAGCCTGGGCAACTTGGCGATAGCTCGTCTCTACAATAAATCAAAAAACAAGCCAGTCGTGGTAGTGCGCCTCTAGTTCCAACTACTCGGAAGGCTGAGGTGGAAGGATCACCTGAGTCCAGCAGGTCGAGGCTGCCGTGGCCGTGAGCATGCTACCACTCCAGCCTGGGTGACAGAGTGAGACTCCAACTCAAAAAAAAAAAAAAATTCTCCAATCAGCCAGAAGGAGAGAGAGAGGACATTCCAGGTCGGACCCAAGAGAGTGAGCTGGAAACAGTCAACAGCCCGGTGAGTCCCAGCAGGGGTCCCAGCCCAGGGTCAGTGCTAGCGGGTCAGAACCACAGCTCTGGGAAGGGTGACCCAGCACAACCCGGAGAAAGGCGGGGAGAAGCAACTTTGTGCCTAGCCTGCCCCTGGTGGGTTCGCTAAGGGGGCATCCAACTACCTTTTCCACATTTGCATTGCATCCAGGGGCAAAACCTCTGAGCTTCCATCTCCCAGGGCCCAGCTCCTTGCCCACTCCTCCAGGGAGCCCTCCCCCTTCCCTCTGCTGGGCTGCCCAGTTCAGCACTTCCTTGTGTATCTCATTTCATTTAAAACCGTGTATTTGAATAACAAAGTAACACCAACTGCTCATCACAGTAACACAGTCCAACGCCACTAGCTCCAAAGGGTATCAGTAAGACAAAGTAATCTCCTTGTCCCAATCCCACCCCTTCCGCCTGCTGTTTATAAGCGTGCAAGCAAACATTTGTTAAAATTTACAAGCATAGCATCACGCTGCACACACTGGGGCCTCAACTTGCCTGTTTTTATTTTAATATTCTGGGTATGTTTCCATCTCAGTACAACAAACCTAACACTCTTTTCCGGGATTGTGTTTGTTCAAAATGTATTTCCTCTCTTGTCCGCTCCCCACACCTGCAGGAACCATTTTTAAAAAATATTTTATTTTATGAGTCGGGGTCTCATTGTTACCCAGGCTGGAGTGCAGCGGCATGATCATGGCTCACTGCAGCCTCCACCTCCTGCGCTCAGGCAATCCTCCCACCTCAGCCTCTCGAGCAGCTGGGACTACAGGTGTGCACCATCACGCCCGGCTAATTTGCAGTCTCACTCTGTCACCCAGGTTGGAGTACAGCAGCACACTCAGGGCCACCCCAGTGTCGACCTGCTGGGTTCTGGCGATCCTTCTGCCTCAACCTTCCAAGGAGCTGGAACCACAGATGCACGCCACCATGCCCGGCTAATGTTTTGATTTATTGTAGAGACGAGGTCTCGCCAAGTTGCCCAGGCTGGTCTTGAACCCCTGGGCTCAGGCAATCCTCT
>NW_007074628.1:0-1029 GCF_000164805.1 Carlito syrichta | reverse complement strand
CGGGCTCAGGCTATCCACTCACCTCAGCCTCCCAAAGCGCTGGGATTAAAGGCTGAGCTATCGAGCCCAGGCAGAAATTTTTTATTTGTATACAGGATTTACATGTTCTTTAGGCCTTCCATAGTGGTATTTTAAAAAAAAAACTCAATATATTAATATATTTATGTCTATAATCTATATCATATCAATATCTAGGCATATATAGATCTTACTCTGCATCACCATTTTATTCTTAGTATCCTAGACAGGTTTTCATATTGGTACATACAGATGTATCACATTCTTTTGGACAAAATATTCAATAATACAGATAATCATAATTAATTCAACTAGTCCTTTAGAATATTTCCAGCATTTGGGGGGCTATTTTAAACAATATTACAACGAACACCTTTGTACATGTGTGTTTCTATATAACAGGATAGTATTGGTATGCTATACTACCCTTTATAGGTGTGTAAGTATGTTTTATTTTGAAGTTTTGATTAACTTTTCTGCCCCTTTCTGTCCAGTTCTATCCATCAAGCCTCAGTTGTAAATGTAAACCCCTTTTTTTATTGCCACCATTTCTTCATTTCATAAGAAATGGGAAAAACAATATTTATAACTGAAAAGGGAGAGCAGAGATCCTGAATTTTGCAATATGCATTAAATTAGATTCTATATACTAACTTGTATGCAATTTATTAGGACAATATTATAATATATAAACAAACCTACCCCAAAATAGCTTTGATTAAGAACTTTAGCTTAAATCTTCTGCCCTGCTTTCTGACATAAAGCAAGGATGTATCAATAACACATGGATGTATCATCTGAGGAAGAAAGAGAACAAAATGAGAAGCATCTTATGCTAAAGGAAAAAACAAGTGGGCTGGGGTGGGGCTAGCAGAGCCCAAGATAAGATAAATGTAAGATAATAAATGTAAGACGCATAAATGTAAGATAATAAATGTAAGATAAACGTAAAGGTGAGCGGATTGCCTGAGCCTGCGGGTTCGAGACCCGCCTGGGCAGCAAGACCTCATC
>NW_007074627.1:2523-12635 GCF_000164805.1 Carlito syrichta | reverse complement strand
ACCCCTACCCACTGCCCTGAGGCCTAAGCCCTCGCCTCTCCCAGGTGCTACTGGTCTCCAGCACACAGAGCAGGGGGGCAGCCAGCAGCTGGGCGGGGTCATGCACACCCTCACCCGGCCCTCCCCAGCCTGGGGCCTGCAGGGGCAGCAGCTCTTCCTTCCGGGAGGGCTCCCCGACTTCCTCATTCTCAGCAGCCTCCAAGCCCCCAAAAGCACAGAAGCCCGAGGGAGCCATGCCTTGCCCAGCCCAGCCCCCCCCAGCCACTCCAGGAGGGACCAGCCTGGGTCGCAGGCGAGGGCTGGAACCCCACAGCCAGTGGCAGGGCCTCAGCCTCCTCATCTGCAGAATGGGACCCAGGGCATCGTGGAGCGCCTGCTCCCTGCCAGGCACAGTCTAGGTGCCTGGGACACACCGTGGGGGAAGACAGGTGACAACATCCTGGGCCTGCACAGAGGCCATGCGTAGAGGGTCACACGGACAAGCAAGACAGTCAAGATAACTTTGGATTCGGGACCTAAGTAAGGAGGTGAGCAGGGAGGTGGACCGGAGTTTGGCCAGTGGGGGCGGCTATTCAGACTCCGCATGCAGGACACAGCCAGGCGCGGGCCCTGGGGTAGGAACACATGGGCAAAGCTGAGGAATAGGCAGGAGGCCCCTGTGGCTGGAGAGTGGGAAGGGCAGAGGGCACGGGGAGAGGCCACAGGCAGGGTGGGTAAGGCTGGCTGGCCGGCCGGGGCCTCGTGAGGCTGGACAGAGTAGAGTTTTATGTTTACAAAAAGACAAGACAGCAGCGACAGCCCGGTGGCCAGGAGCACGCCAGCACCAAGGGCCTGTCTAAGCTGCTCTCCAAGAAAAGGACCTGGGGCTTCCAGACAAACGGCTGGTGCCAAAAAGTCCTGCAGTCTCAGCTCCTCGGAAGGCTGAGGCAGGAGGATCGCTTGAGGCCAGGGGTTCGAGACCAGCCTGGGCCACACGGCAAGACCCTGTCTCCACAAACAACAGCAACTAATCAGGTGGGGTGGTGACACATGCCTGGAGTCCCAGCTCCTCGGGAGGCCGAGGCAGGAGGACTGGTTGCACCAGAAGGTTGAGGCTGCAGCGAGCTACAACCCGCGCCACTGCACGCCAGCCTGGAGTGCAACAGAGCAACACTCTGTCTTTAAACAATAAAAGGCCGGGCACGATGGCTCATGCCTGTCATCCTGGCACTTTAGGAGGCTGAGGCAAGAGGATTGCCTGAGCTTAAGGGTTCGAGACCAGTCTGGGCAACTTAGCGATACATTATCTCTACAATTAAAAAAAAAAAAAAAATAGCCGGGCATGATGGCAAACGCCTGTAGTTCCAGCTACTGGGAAGGCTGAGGCAGAAGGATCGCCTGAGCCCAGCAGGTCGAGGCTGCGTGGCCTTGAGTGTGCCACTGCACTCCAGCCTGGGCAACTTGGCAAGACCTCGTCTCTACAATCAATCAAAAAATTAGCCGGGCCTGGTGGTACACACCTGTAGTTCCAGCTACTTGGAAGGCTGAGTCGGAAGTATAGCCTGAGCCTAGCAGGTCGAGGCTGCGGTGGCCAGGAGCAGCCACTGCCCTCCAGTCTGGGCGACAGAGGGAGACTCCAACTCAAAAAAAAAAAAAACCCAGACAAGACAGCACAGAACCCAACCTGAAAACTGGAATCATCTGAACAATAAAACAGCGCTAGCAGAACCAGACCACTGCCAGAGAAGATGGTGAACACCCGAGTCCACACTGACACAGACAAATGGACAAATAAGCAGACAGGGAGAAGGAACAGACCCCCACGAGAGCCCCAGGGAACTCGCGGCCAAGCCACACAGCCAGCCCAGCCTCCGGAGATGGGGCACTAAGGAGACAACAAGTCCCCCCTCCCAGAGAAGCAGAACTCCCACTCAGGACAGCCACTGGACTTGCTTCTGGAAAACAGGGTACAGGGTGGGGCAGAGCCACAGCGGAAACCGCCCCCACCAGTGGTCGGTGGCCTCTGTTCCTCGTGGGACACGGTGAGGCAGCCCTCGCTCCCTCTCCAGGACTCACTGGGAGGACAGGCCTGTCAGGTCCCATGGAAGGTCAAGAGAAACAGGGAACGGCTCAGAGGTTGCCGTGGACAGGAGGCTGAGGCGACGTGAAGATTCAGTGCAACATGGTAATGAGCGTCTCAGCCCAAGGACGGGCGTTTGTGGGAAACCAGGTGCAAATCCTAAGACAGCGGTGGCTGAGTGCGGGGCCACACGCGGGCGGTTCTTTATGTATTCATTTATTTTTTTGTAGAGACAGGGTCTCGCTATGTTGCCCAGGCTGGTCTCGAACTCCTGGGCTCGAGCGATCCTCCTGCCTTGGCCTCCCAAAGTGCTGGGATTACTGGCATGTACCCAGCCCATCCTTCCCAGTTGTGACGATCACGCCCAGGTCACGTGAACCGTCCAGTCCAGGGGAGCTGGGCTTGGGTCTGTGGGACACTCTGCAGTGCTTGGAAATCGAAAGGTATTTCAAAATAAACGGTAACCACTCCCTCTCCGTAAGAAGGACACGGCTGGCCAGATGCAGTGGCTCACGCCTATAATCCCAGCACTTTGGGAGACCGAGTCCAGAGGATTACCTGAGCCCACGGGTTGGAGACCAGCCTGGGCAACTTGGTAAGACATTATCTCTACAATAAGTCAAAAAATTAGCAGAGTGTGGTGGCGTGTGCCTGTAGTTCCAGCTACCTGGAAGGCTGAGGCAGAAGAATCACCTGAGCCTAGCAGGTGAAGGCTGCGGTGGCCGTGAGCGTGCCACTGCTCTCCAGCCTGGGCAACAAGGTGAGAGACTCCAACTCAAAAAAAAAGGATGTGGTCGTCAACGCCGGGGTGAAGATCACATGTCATTCACTTGGGCACTGGCAGGGGACATGCTATCATGGGTAGAATTGTGTCATGCGCCCCCAAAGAAAGATAAGGTGACGTCCTACTCCCCAAGACCTCAGAACATGACCAGATTAGAAAAATGACCTCATACGTAGCACAGTGGCCCTTGCTTATAATTCCAGCACTTTGGGGAGGCCGAGGCAGGGGGACTGCTTGAGGCCAGGAATTCAAAACCCGCCTGGGCAACATAGCGAGACCTCATCTCTACAAAAAAAAAAATTAAAAACAAATCAGGCATGGTGGCACGCACCTGTAGTCCCAGCTACTCGAGAGGCTGAGGCAGGAGGATCGCCTGAGCCCAGGAGGTCAAGGCTGCAGTGAGCTGTGATCCTGCCACTGCACTTCAGTTTGGGCCACAGAGTGAGACCCCTACTCAAAAAAACAAGAAAAAACGGGTCTCTGGAGAGTGGGCGGACTGGAATGAGGCCACTGGGGGGGATGTGTGGGAGAGGGCATGGGCGGACACAGGGAGACGCCATGTTTCACCACCAGCTGGTGTCATACCCAGCAGCCCCGGGAAACGAGGACAGCGCGGCGGCTGCAAGAGGCGGGATAGGGACTGCCAGGAAGGGACAACGCGGGGCAGGCTTGTGGTGGGTGGGGCCCCCTCACAGCAGCTGGGTACTGGTCTCCTTCCAAAGCCAGGCAGCCCTGGCGCCCGGAGATGTCCACGCCTGCCAACGAGGACAGATGCCGTGGCCGCAGGTTGTGAGCCGGCGCAGTCCACGGGGCGCGGTGGTGGGCCATGGTGCTCTCCACATCCCACATGGCTGCCAGCCCTGAAGGCCGGCTTCAAGCTCCTCTGAGAGCCGCGGGTGGCCAGCCACGCCCGGTCTCCACCACGCCCTGCGGCCTTCACCCCAGCCCTGCCTCCCTTCCTGCTCCTAAGGTGCCCGCCTGGGCTGCAGCTCCCAGGCCCTTGGCGTTCCGTCTCCTGGTGGATATCCTCTGAACGTCTGTTCTTTTCCAGGAGGCGTTCTGGCAGTCAAGGTGCCGATGGCGGTTGAGTCTTTCCTTAGAGGGCCGGGTGAAGGGAGCGGCAGTGTGGTGAGGTCACTGGTGGGGGCGATCGTGGGACACAGGCTCCACGGCCTCCTGGAGAGGTTGGGGTTTGCAAAAGCACACCTGGGGGCAGGCATAGGGGCTCCCGCCTGTCATCCCAGCACTCTGGGAGGCTGAGAAGGGAGGATCGCTGGAGCCCAGGGGTTCGAGACCAGCCTGGGCAACACAGCAAGACCTTGTCTCTAGGATAAACCAAGAACATTAGCCAGCGGTGGTGGTGGTGCTTGTGGTCCCAGCTTCTCAGGAGGCTGAGGAGGGAGGATTGCCTGAGGCTGTGGTGAGCTGTGGTCGTGCCACCACACTGAGGCCTGGGGAAAGCCATGAAGCGGGGTGTGCAGAGGGGAATGAGTGGGGCACTGGGGTCCAGGGACACAGGGTGAGGTGACCTGGGGGGCAGGAGGGGTGTTCAGGGTGTGTCTGGCCCCGAACGCCTTGGGAAGAGCCCATCAGGTCAGTGACAGATGGTCTGAGACCTCCTGCTTATGGTGTGGCCAAGCCAAGGGACTACCTCCCAGCCAAGCACAGTGAGGTGACCCGTCCAGGGTCGCCCGGCCAGGCGGGGCGTGTGGGAGACCCAGCCTGGGGGCCAGAGAGAAGGAAGGAAGCAGACGGGCAGATCTGGGGCTGGCTGTGTGACCCTGGGTTAGTTATTTGATGTCTCTGAACCAGACCCAGGAGCCAGCAGTGATCAGGATTCCACTGGTCTCCCTAACTGCCTGTAAAGCCTGGAAGGGTCAGTCCCTGCAGCCCCCCCAGACAAGGCTACTGCAAGAGGAGAACACGAAGACAGAGGGAGGCCAGCACCCTCCGGGAGGCCACCCAGCCTCCAGCCCCTGCCCAGGGCAGCCCCAGACACAAATAGCCATGCCATCCCCTGCCCTCTCCCCCAAGTCAAGTCCGGGCCCCATGGACACTCAAGGGCACCATGACGGCCCCACCCCCGCCTCCCGGAGCCCCAGAGGCCTGGACGCCCGTTCCTGCGGCCCCGGCGCGGGCGGTCACAGCGACACGTCCAAGACCCAGACCGCGTGCGGCAGGAAGTCGAGCGTGAAATTAACTTTCACTCCACAGCCCAGCACAGACACAGGGAAATTAAAGTGACGGGCAGGGTCCCTGGGGAGGGAACGACCTCCCATCTCGAGGCAAGGTCAGCGCAGGGACGGGAGGCTGGAGCCCCAGGAGGGTCCACACAGGCCACCCTGGCTGGATCCTCTCACTGTCCCCACGGCTACCGCCACTTTGTCATTTCATTATTTTTTGTGGAGTCGAGGTCTCAATATGTTGCTCAGGCTGGCCTCCAACGCCTGACCTCAAGCGATCCTCCCGCCTCGGCCGCCCAAACTGCTGGGATCGCCATCTTAGATGGGGAACTGAGACGCAGGGCGCAAGGACACACAGCGGGTCACACCCGCAGAAGCCGCGGCAGGCCTGAGGCCTGTGTCCAGCCCGGTGGAGGGAGCGGCCTGCGCGGCTTCCCTGCCCGCCCAGCCCCAGGCACGCGCAGTTCTGAGAGTCCCAGACCCCAGAGCCCGCGGGATCGCCAGGTGAGAGTACAGCTTCCCAACGACTCAGTGACAGGCGCTCACCACCTCCCTCCACAGCTGCTGCAACCGTCCTGCCCACCTGAACTCTGCTCTGTGGGTGTTGCGCCGCCTTCCGGAGGGTTCCAGCGCCCCACCCCGGCTCTGGGCCGGCTCTGGGCCAGCTCTCCGGGCCACACTTTGCATCCTCCTCATGCTCCCCCAGCACAATGAGGCCTCCCTCCCCCAGATCCCCCCAGGCTTGGTGGGGATAAACAGCTTCAGCCACAGGGAGACCAGACCCCCACGCAAAAAAGCCTCTGGCCGCATGACTTCCTGGAATACGTGACTCCCTCTGTGGGGACAGTAAACCCATCTCCTCCCAGCTGGGCTGGGCCCCCGCGGTCACGCCGCCTCCTCCTACAGCCTGGCCAGCTCAGGCAGCCCCAGGGCCTTTGCACTCCCTGCCCGGGCCACACCAGAGCCACGCCAACGCGCTCAGTCTGCAGTGAGTCTCTGCCGCCACGTCCTGCCCTGCCTCCTCCTGGCTGGAGCTGCCCTCCCCAGTCGCAGAATTCCTTTAACGTGAACGACTGCCCTGATCTCACGATGGCCACGCTGAAATTAAAAACACAGCCGGGATCGTGATCTCAGTGGGAAAATATGGAGGGGGAAAAAAAACAAAAAACCTCAAACTTTGGGCCAGATCAGCCCAAGGAATTCACTGGCAGACGTTTTCCAACATGAAGTCGAGCTCTCCCTGCTAAGGATCACTCGTAGCTGTGCTTTTTTTGTTTTTGTTTTTTTGAGTCAGAGTCCCACTCTGTCACCCAGGCTGGAGTGCCATGGCACGCTCACAGCCACCACAGCCTCGACCCACTGGGCTGAGGCGACCCTTCCACCTCAGCCTTCCAAGTCGCTGGAACTACAGGCGTGCGCCACCATGCCCAGTTACTTTTTGGTTTATTGTAGAGATGAGGTCTTGCCAATTTGCCCAGGATGGTCTTGAACCCCTGAGCTCAAGCAATCCCCTTGCCTCTGCCTCCCAAAGTGCTGGGATTATAGGCGTAAGCCACCATGCCTGGCTTTTTAAAAAATTTATTATGAGTTGGGGTCTCACTCTGTCACCCAGGTCGGAGTGCAGTGGCACACTCACGGCCACCGCAGCCTCAACCTGCTGGACTCACACAATCCTTTCACCTCAGCCTTCCAAGTAGCTGGAACCACAGGCATGTGCCACCACCCCCGGCAAATTTTTTGATTGATCTTAGAGACCTGGTCTCGCCAACTTGCCCAGGCTGGTCTCGAACCCCTGAGCTCGGGCAGTCCTCTCACCTTGGCCTCCCAAAGGGCTGGGACGACAGGCGTGAGCCACGGTGCCTGGCCCTGTCTCTGTGTTTTAAACATGAACACATTCACCTGGACCCAGATGTGGCACAAAGTCGGCGGGGTGGTCACAGCACAAACAGAACATCCTCGGGCACCCACGCTGTTCCCCACGGCCGCAGAGGCAACCAGGGGCTCTGGGCTCAAGACCTACGGTGTGATTCCTATTCTGTATGGATTCCTTACTCACTGAGGTCTCACTCTGTCTCCCAGGCTGGAGTGTAGTGGCGCCATCAGGGCTCACTGCAGCCGCAACCTCCTGGGCTCAGGCAATCCTCCCACTTCAGCCTCCCTAGCAGCTGAGACAGCAGGCACACACCACCATTCCCAGCTAAATTTTTTTTTTTTTTTGGTGGCGATGAGGTCTCGCCATGTTGCCCAGGCGGGTCTCCAACTCCTCGGCTCAAGCAATCCTCCTGCCTCCCAAAGGCTGGGATCACAGACATGAGCCACCGCACACGGCCCTTACTCCTTCTTCATTTGGAGACTGTGGCTGTTTTTATTACCTGAAACCAGGCACTTTATTCAGCTTAAAACATCGCTTACTGTAAGCGATGAAACCTGCGTAAGGTTTTCTAGATGACAGCACTGTTATCAAAAATTTTGGCGCTGAGCGCGGTGTGATCCCAGCACTTTGGGAGAGCAAGGTGGGAGGATCGCTTGAGGCCAGGAGTTCGAGGCCAGCCTGCACAGGGCCCTGTCTCTACAGAAGACCAAGTCATAAGGAGCCTGTGACCGGGAGGCCCGTGTGTGCCTGGACGAGCTGACCTGTCCCTGCTGGCTGACTCGCTCACGTCTCCACGGTCAGACAGAACAAGGCGATCCAAGTCTTTGTTCTGCCCAAGGCCGGTCTCCAGGGCCGAGGACAGGGCCCGAAACACAGCAGGCACGCCACGCACGTGTGCCTGACAAGTGGATGAGTGGATGCTCTGGCAACCCTGAGCGGTCGACACCCCGCCCCCTACGCCAGCTGTAACGAGGCCCTGAGGGCTCCCCACCCCGGCAGGGGCCCCCGAGCCAGGCAGGTCCCGGGAAGCTTCAGCAAAGCCTGGGGTGGCCCGACTGGAGAGCAACCCTGTGCGTCGGCTGGGACGTGGGCAGCACATGGCCCCAGCCGGCCTGACACGACATCCGCACCCGGGACACACGCCCACCCTGACAAAGCAGCCCTTGCGGGCGGGGGGAGGAAGACCCTGTGGCAGCTGTGGGGAGCCCAGATGGGCCCGGGCCTCGGCCACAGGGAGGGGTCTCCAGGATGTGCCACAGTCACCAGGACCCCCGAGAACTTGGACCCAACACGTGGCCCAGAGACCGCCCTACCAGGCCAGCCCCAGTGGGGCCTGGACACCGACAGAGGCTTGCACGCCTCTGGGAGTGGGGGGGCTCAGCACTGCACGGCACGCGAATCTTCCATCTATGGAGAGCTCAGGCGCTCGGCTAAATGGGCGTGGGGCAAGAACTCCCTTGGGGGCTTGGGAGGGCCTGGGAAACACCAGCCTGGGGCCGGACTCATCTGCCCACTGACTCACCCACAGGCCCCTGTGAGGTCACATTCGAGCGCCAGCCCCCTCGCTGGGACGAACCTGGAATGTTCTCCCTCCATACTAAGGCCTGCACACTCTCAGGGCGCAAGACCGGTGGCCCCTTTGACCTTTCAGGGCCCCAGATAACAACAGGAGATGACCCCCCCCGACCAAGATATCCCAGGACTGAGCCGGCCCCTCTAGGCAGCCACACTGCAATGCCTGTTCCTGGACCGGAGACACAGGCCACTTGCACCACTGCCCGCAGTCTCTCCTGGCCATGACTGCATGGGGTCCCTCCCAGCACCCAACCAGGGCAGGCCCCAAAGGGGACACATCACCCTGGTCACCTCCACAGACACCAGGCTACCTGGCCACAGCCCACCCCACCCAGGACCTGGTACCCTCCTCCAGCTGAGGCCGTGCCCACCCGGACCCCCAGCTCACCCACGTCCACTGGGTACTCACATCTTGATGTTCTCATGGTACTGCCGGGTGTCAGAGGGCTGGTTGTACAGCGGCTGCAAGGGGGGAGAGAGGCGTGTCAGAGCAGGCCAGGGCAGCCGCATGGCGGGACGCCCCCAGGCCCAGCAGCCAGCCCTGCCCCGGGGACCCTGGGCCAAGGCCCCAGGACCCGCTGTGGGCACCAGACGGAGCCTGAGCCGGCCGGGGACAGGCTGCGATAGCCACAGGCACAAGGCAGGGACCGGAGCCACCCCTGCCCACTAGGGCAGAAGGGACCCGGGGACCAGGCCACCTGCACGTGTCAGGGCACAGAGGTCACACGACCGAGCCACCCAGGGAGGTGGGTCACCGTGGCAACAGGGCACCCACCACCAGATGCGCCACCCACTGACTGGCAAGAGACA
Organism: Carlito syrichta; assembly: GCF_000164805.1. Taxonomy (NCBI): domain Eukaryota; kingdom Metazoa; phylum Chordata; class Mammalia; order Primates; family Tarsiidae; genus Carlito; species Carlito syrichta. The sequence continues at coordinate 3,351 of NW_007074627.1, read as the reverse complement.
CAAAGCCGGAGTGGGCCGGAGTGCTTCGCCCACCCACGCCTGGGGCTAAGCTCCCGGGCCGGTGAAGGTGCACGTGTGAATGGCACCGGCCTGCTCGCCTGCCCACCTGCCCGCGCGGCCCACAGGACGGTGGCCAGCCCCAGGGAAGCAGACGCCTGCGGCCATGAGCCTGCGCGTCGAGAGAACAGGGCTGGCCCGGCCCAGGGAACCGCCGGCCACGGGGTGAGGGGCTGGGCCCGTGTCACAGAGCCACCACCTACACGGGAAACCTGTCACCGGCGGCTGGTTCGGGCGGTCGGTGTGGGGCTGTCGCACTCGGGGACTGACTCTGCACCGGCCCCACCTGACCGGGGAGACGAGGCCCCGGGAGGCAGGCAAGGTGGCCTTGGCGAGCCCCTCAGCTCAGGCACTGCAAGGGCATGCGTGCCCCTCGGTCCCCCAGGCGTCCCTCTGTCCCCCCACATGCCCACACAAGGGCCTCTGCGCCCGTGCGCCCCTAAGATCAAGCTGGGCAAGAGCGGGCGTCACTGAGGATTCAGGCCTGGAGGCAGGCAGGCCCTGACGGGAAGCCGGCTCCCCCTCGTGGCTGTGTGAGCCGGACAGGTGCCTTCGACACCCAGGCCTCAGTTTCCCCCCCTGGAAAATGGGCCTGGGGCAAGGAGAACTGCCTTGGAGGCTCGGGAGGGCCCGGGAAACACCGGCCTGGGGCCGGACTCGTTTGCCTGGTTTGGCATTTAAAGGTGGCAAGGCCCCGAGGGGAGAGGAAGGGCCACAACCCTCAACACAGACCCGGGCAGCGTGGGGGGAGACAGAGGGGCAGCCAGGAAA
>NW_007074627.1:0-1838 GCF_000164805.1 Carlito syrichta | reverse complement strand
GATTTATTGTAGAGATGAGGTCTCGCTGCCCAGGCGGGTCTCGAACCCGCGGGCTCAGGCAATTCACTCACCTCAGCCTCCCAAAGGCGTGGGATTACAGGCTGAGCCACCGAGCCCAACTGGACACAGGGCTCTTAAAGCCACAGGGAGGAGAAAAATGGCTTAAGGTTGCAGGGAGGCCGGCCAAGCACACGCCACTGCCACACAGCTCACTGCTTGAGCCCCCAGGAACAAGCAGCAGCCCCACAGAGGGCGCCTCTCCTTAAGGGCACTTCTGGCCACCTGCAGCGACCAAGACAGAGGGCAGACCTGTGCAGAACCGGCCAGCCTCATCCCAGGCTCAGCACACCTCCCGCCTCATCTCTGGCTGTGAGTCCCCAGGCCAGGAACTGCCCTCTCTGAGTCCCAACCAGAAGACGGGGCGGGGACCCTCTGTGAGCTCTAACACAAGGCACAGCCCCGTCAGGGAGTAGCCAGGAAAGGGGACGCCACTGGGGAGTGCCTGCAGCCCTGCCACGCCATTTGGCCACAAGAGGAAACAGAATGCTGAGCGGCAGCGTCACTTGGGAAGACTTCTTGTCCTGAGAAAACCACAGTCCTGGGAGGCCCATGACCTTCACCAACACCCAGCAGGGCCAAGGGAGGATTTGCACTCTGAGGGCATGAGGCTCCTTTTCTTTTCAGAGGCAGGGTCTCACCTGTCGCCCAGGCTGGAGTGCAATGATGCAATCACAGCTCACAGCAGCCTCAACTTCCTGGCTCAAGCGATCCTCCTGCCTAAGCCTCCCAAGTAGCTAGGACTACAGGCACACGCCACCATGCCCAGCTATTTTTAAAATTTCTTCGTAGAGACAGGGTCTCGCCAAGTTGCCCAGGCTGATCTCAAACCCCTAGGCTCAAGCGATCTTCCTGCCTTGGCCTCCCAAAATGCTGAGATAACAGGTGAGCCACCATGCCCTGCCTAAGGCCTAAGACTCAATTTGCACCCATGAATGCTCCCCGCACACCCAGACCCACCCCACGACCAGCTGCACAGGCAGGAGAGCAACACCCAAAAGCGCCAGGCACAGCCTCCACGGCACTGTGCCAACCAGCCTGGCTGGCAGGGGAGGGGCAGAGAGGGCTCGGGCCCGTCCTCGAGGGGGCTGAGGACTGTTTCCAACTACGCCCGACCCGAAGACCCCCAAAGGCCCAGGGTCCCCTTGCCAAGACCACTGCTGGCACGGCATCTTCCCGGCAGCAAAATGACACTGATAACAGTAATAATAACAACCACCACACAACAGGTGAGTCCCAGCACGCACTGACCACAAGGCAGGCGCAGCGCGAGCACTAACACAGTGACTCCTCGCTGCTGCCCGCTGGGACCGGTGCTATGATGACGCCCACTTAACAGATGAGGAAACCAGATCACAGAGAGCCTGCCCAGGGTCACACAGCCATTAAGCCGCAGGCCCGGGAGCCCCGACCGTCTGCCCAGAGAACGGGCCCTCCGTACTGGGTGAGAAGGAACACGAGGCCCGGGCGAGTGGCTGGGGCAGGCTGGGCGTCAGGGCCGCGCAGGAGGGCACTGCACGCCTCCCTCCGTCTGTGGGTCTTCTTATCAGGAGGCCGGCTTCCTGCCTCCTCGGCTCAGCATCGATGACTTCCTCCTTCCCTCCACGCCCTGCCGACCCGCGCCCACCCCTCCAGGCCCCGTCTCACCAGCTCCACCTGGGGCCCCAGGCCTTCCAGAATCCGGTGCGCGGCCTCAGCCTTCTTCTGCAGGTGACGGAGGGCAGGAAGGAGCGGGGGAAACAAGAGAAGAAACTATAAATAGAGGCCCGAGCCCGGGCACC
>NW_007074626.1:0-1448 GCF_000164805.1 Carlito syrichta | reverse complement strand
GCTCAGGCAATCCACTCACCTCAGCCTCCCAAAGGCGCGGGATTACAGGTTGAGCCACCGAGCCAGGCTTACACAGAGAATGCTAACCAGCACAGCCTCCCCTCTTGATCATAGGTGCCTACAAGGTTGGGAGGCTGGATTACTTTGCAGGCCCTGTGCCCCTCTATGGCTTTGGTTTTCTGAGTTGGAATTCAGAACAGGATGGGCAGTCTGGTGTGTGGGCAGAATACAGGCTTCGTTAGAATTCCAGCGCTGAGTCCCAAGCTAGCACTTATTGTCCGGGAGGCCTTGGATGACAACTTGGAGCTTGTTTCCTCAACTGTAAAATAAAGTTGACTGTGCTTGCTGTCTGCAGTTTTGCTAGGCCCCTCATACATGGCTGGTGTGAAATAAATGTTAGGTCTTTTTTCACTCCCTTTTCGGGTCCCTTTAGATAGTATGGATTTAAAGGAGTACAGTATTTTTGGCTTAGTCTCTCCCTGAATGAGAAAAGTTGCCTTTGTTAAGCAATATCTACTGATGTTAAAAATTAACTGATATGAAAAAAAAAGTATGGGGGAGGACCCCCCAAAATCCAGAATTATCTTTTGGAGGGCCTTGTAGTACTACTGGCTTTCCCCGTTCTCAGGAGCCCATTGGCATCAGAGTACCAACTAACATTGTTGTTAGAGGCTGCGTTCAGCTTCAGTGAGTTTTTCTTTTTTTTAGATTCTTTCAGTGCATTTACCCATTTCATGATGGATGATTTAGGAGCTTACCTGCCCATACCAAACTGAGTGTTCCACAGTTTTTGATCAAAAAGCAGCATGACCTTTGTGCCACACCCTCCCTATTCACATTATCTCTCTCACCCCAAGTGACTTTCTTTTGTTTCCCCTTTTGTTCCCTGGGAAAAAAGACCTTAAAGGGAAATATTTTGCCAATGTGAAAGAGGTAAAACAAAAAATGGCAGAAGCTCTAAAAGGCATCAAAATTTACAAGTCTAAAAACTGTTTTGAAAAAGCATCTTGATAGGTGTATTGCATCATAGAGTACTTTGAAGGTGACTACAGTTTAAACATTTAAGAATAAATACACATTTAAAAAAATAAATTTTGGGGTTTTTTTCTTGGTTTCCCCCTTGTATATATGGAAAGACCAAAAAATACCCTCCCCTTTCAGAAGCTGTAGAGTTAAACCAGTCTAGTTCAACAACATGAGTCCTTCGTTTGAAATCTTGTTCTATTTAAATACCCTGTGGTTTTTAGTTGCAATTTCATGTTTTGCTTAATTGTCCAGAGTGGCAGATGTGATTTTGTGTAAGTTTCTAACCCATCTGTTTTTCTGTGCCAGAAATATATGTGGAAGGTGCTGGGACTTGTACCTAAGAATGGGCCTTATCTACACTTGTAATAATAAGCTTACAGATTTTAAAATGAACCAGATCTGAGCTGGCAGTGAGGACAAAG
>NW_007074625.1:0-1107 GCF_000164805.1 Carlito syrichta | reverse complement strand
CATAAATCAAAAAAATCAGCTGGGTGTGGTAGTGCATGCCTGTAATTCCAGCTACCTGGAAGGCTGAGGCGGAAGGATCGCCGGAGCCCAGCAGGTCAAGGCTGCGGTGGCTGGGAGCGGCCACTGCACTCCAGTCTGGGCAACAGAGTGAGACTCCAACTCAAAAAACAAACAAACAAAAAACCCCAAAAAACAAAAACCGTTTGGCTAGAATGCCATTTTCCTTTTGCAACACAACTTCCATGCCCTCTTCTCTGTCCTCCTTTTTAAAGGATTCATATTCTCCATTGCAATGTTCAAGTTCAGGAAGTTCCCAAGTTACAACACAGCGTTTCCAGTGTGCCTTTGTTAATAAATTGTTTGGAACTCAGAACAGATTTTCCTAGCAAAACAAAACAAAACAAAAACACACCAACTCTAAATGGTGTTTACAGTTCTCAGTCCAGCCTACAACTTACTCAACATACACATTTGTTGAGTCAAGCACTCATTAGGAGCTGATGGTTGAGAATTTTGCATTCACTGGGTTGCCCCTCAGCCCTGTGCTGTTTGAGCTGTTTATTCCCTGACCTAGCTGTCTTTATCATATGCAAGGTTTTTGTGTTCTAGTAAACATATGATCTTTCTTGAGCCCTCGCTTTGCAAGTTGTTGTACCTCTCTACACAGTTCTTCTATAAGACACCATAATAATTTTCTGGATACCCTGATGAAGCAACACTAATTTGCACATGCCGATAAAAATGTAGCCGTATCCCTGTGAAAGTCTGAGGCACACTAGGCTGTCACAGCCTATGGGATGAGATTCATCAGGTAAGGACATCATTAAAACATCGTCTTCAGAGAGAGGACACTTCACATCTTAGTATTTCCTTCTCGTGGGGTCTCCAGGAAAGCCCGACTTTGAGCATTTCTGTGAACTCCCTATTGCTTTGCAGAATTCAGAGAGAACAACGCCCTCGTGAAGTTTGTTTTGCTTCGCATCTTTCTTCTTTACCAAAGGTGGGTCAGTGGATGCTTTATATTTCAGCTTTGAAAAACAGTATCCAGGGCTATTGACCCAGCAGGCCAAGAAGCCACTTGCAAGAAACTTAAATATTTTTTCTTCC
>NW_007074624.1:4185-9385 GCF_000164805.1 Carlito syrichta | reverse complement strand
GAAAAGGGAACGCTTCTACGCTGTTGGTGGGAGTGTAAACTAGTGCAACCTCTGTGGAAAGCAGTGTGGGCGATTCCTAAAAGCTTTAAATATAAACCTCCCATACAACCCCACAATCCCCCTACTGGGAATATATCCAGAAGAACTCAAATCACTCTATAAAAAAGATACCTGCACATGTATGTTTATCACAGCATTGTTCACAATAGCAAGAACCTGGAAGCAACCATGCTTCCAGGACTGGATTTTTAAAATGTGGTACATATACATGATGGAATACTACGCAGCCATAAAAAAGAACAAAATCATGAATTTTGCAGCAACCTGGGTGGAACTAGAGTCTATAATACTGTGTGACCTCTTACAAAAACAAAGGTCCGAATTTCACATATTCTCACTCATATAATGGACCTTGAACATCCAACCTAATAGTATAAGAAAATGACTGACAGTAGTGGGAAACTATGGGGGGAGAGAGATGGGATTAATGGTAGCAAATATCTGTCTGGGGATGGGGAAGCACCTCTTATCAATAGGGTGCCTGAATGAAACATATTTGTATACCTAACCCTTAACTGTACCCCACAACATCATAATAAAAAATATTGATTATAAAAAAAAATACTCTAGAAGGCGGAGGAGGAGCACATGGAGGTGGAGTAAAAGGAGTTTTCTTCTCCTCCTCCTACTCCACCTCCTCCTCCTTGTCCTCCAAGCTTGTTTGAAGAAAATATTTGTTCCATTTTACATAAGAAGGATTTTTAGCTAGTGTTCTTCTTCTTCTCCTCCTCCTCCTCCTTCTCCTTCTCCTTCTCCTCCTCTTCCTCCTCCTCTTGATCCTACTCATCCCCCTCCTTCAAACTTCTATGAGAAAAATATTTGAACCATTTTACTTAAGAAGACAGTTTTCTCTAGTGTTCTTCATCTTCTTATTCTCGTTCTTCTCCTTCTCCTTTTTCTCCTCCTCCTCTTCCTCCTTCTACTCTTCCAAGCTTGTTTGAAGAAATATTTCTACCATTTTACTTAAGATGGCAGTTTTGGCTAGATCTTCTTCTTCCACTTGTCTCCTCCTTCTGCTGCTCCTCCTCTTCCTCTTTCTCTACCTCCTACTTCAAGAAGTTTGAAGAAAATATTTGTACCAGTTAGCTGCCTACTTAAGTAAAGAACTAGAAAAAGAAGGAGAGTAGAAAAAGAAAGAGAAGAAGTAGAAGCATAAGCATAAGCATAAGTATAAGCAGAAGCAGAAGCAGAAGAAGAAGAGGAAGAGGAAGAAGAAGAAGAAGAAGAAAAAGAAAAGAAAGAGGAAGAAGAAGAGGAAGAACAACAAGAAGAAAGAAGAGGAACAAGAACAACACAAGAAGAAGAACAAGAAGGAGAAGAAGAAAAACAACAAGATGAAGACTAGCCAAAACTGCCTTCTTAAGTAAAAACGTACAAATATTTTCTTCAGTCAAGCTTGATGGAGGAGAAGGAGGAGAATGTGGAGGGGGAGGAGGAGAAGAAGAAGGAAAGGAGGAAGAAGAAGAAGAAGAAGGAGAAGGAGAAGGAGAAGGAGAAGAGGAAGAGGGAGAGGGAGAGGAGGAAGAGGAAGAAAAAGAAGAACAACAAGAAAAAGAAGAAGAACAACAACAAGATGAAGACTAGCCAAAACTGCCTTCTTAAATAAAAACGTACAAATATTTTCTTCAGTCAAGCTTGACGGAGTAGGAGGAGAAGAACGAGGAGGAGTAGGAGGAGGAGGAGGAGAAGTGAAGGAGAAGGAGGAGGCAGAGAAGAAGAGGAAGAGGAAGAAGAAGAAGAAGAAGAAGAAGAAGAAGAGCCAAAACTGCATTCTTAAGTAAAATGGTTCTTCTTCTTCTTCTTCTTCCTCTTTTTCTTCTTCTTCTTCTTCTTCCTCTTCTTCTGCTTCTGCTTCTGCTTTTTCTTCTTACTCTTCTTCTGTTTCTTCTTCTTCATTTTCTTCTTCTCCTGCTCCTCCTCCTCCTCCTTCTCCTCCTCCTCATTCTCCTCCTCCTCCTCCATCAAGCTTGTGTGAAGAAAATATTTGTACAATTGTACTTAAGAAGGCAGTTTTGTTTAGTGCCTCCATGCTCTTCTTCATCCTTTCCCTCTCCTTCTCATCTTTACTTAAGAAGGCACTTTTGCAGAGTGTTCTCCTTCTTCTTCTTCTTCCTCCTCTTCTCCTTCTCCTCCTCTTCCTCCACCCCCTCATCCTCTTACTAGCTTGTTTAAAGAAAATATTTGGACCATTTTATTTAAGAAAGCGCTTTTTTCTAGTGTTCCTCTTCTTCTTCTTCTTCTTCTTCTTCTTCTTCTTCTTCTTCTTCTTCTTCTTCTTCCTCTACTTTTCCTTCTTTACTTAAGTAGGCAATTAACTACCTTCTTAAGTAAAATGGTACCAATGGTTTCTTCAAACAAGCTTGAAAAAGGAGGAGGAGGAGGAGAAAAAGAAGAAGGAGAAGAAGAAAAATGAGGAGAAGAACACCAGTCAATACTGTCTTCTTAAGTAAAATGTTTCAAATATTTTCTTCAACAAGCTAGGAGGAGGAGAAGAAGGAGAAGGAGGAAGAGCATGAGGAAGAGGAGAAGGAGCAGGAGAAGAAGAAGAAGAAGAAGAACATTGACCAAAATTGCCTTCTTAAGGAAAATGGTACAAATATATTCTTCAAAGAAGTTAGGAGGAAGAGGAGGAGCAGGAGCAGGAGAAAGAGGTGAAGGAGGAGAAGTCAAAGGAAAAGAAGAAGAAGAAGAAGAAGAAGAAGAAGAAGAAGAAGAAGAAGAAGAAGAAGAAGAAGAAGAAGAAGAAGAACACTAACCAAAACTGCCTTCTTAAGTAAAATGGTAGAAATATTTTCTCCAAACAAGCTTGAAGGTGGAGGAGGAGGAAGAGGATGAGGAGGAGGAGAAGAAGAAGAAGAAGAAAAGGACTAGCAAAAATTGGTTCTTAAATAAAATGAAAAGGAGAAAAACAAGAAGAAGGATAATAAGACAAAAAAGACGAGACAAAGAAGAAGAAGAAGAAGAAGAAGAAGAAGAAGAAGAAGAAGAAGAAGAAGAAGAAGAAGAAGAAGAAGAAACAAAACTTCCTTCATAAGATAATGGTACAAATATTTCCTCAAACATGCTAGGAGGCCAAGGAGAAGGACGAGGAAGCGGGGGGGAAGGAGTGTTCTTCTCCTCCTCCTCCTCCTACTCCTCCTCCTACTCATCCTCCTCCAAGTTTTTTGAAGAAAATATTCGTACCTACTCCCACTCACCCTCCTTTGTCCCTCCCCTCCTCCTCCCTCGCCTCCTCCTCATCCTCCAAGCTTACTTGAAGAAAATACTTTTTCCATTTTTCTTAAGGGATTTTTAGCTAGTGTTTTTCTTCTTCTTCTTCTTCTTCTTCTTCTTCTTCTTCTTCTTCTTCTTCTTCTTCTTCTTCTCCTCCTCCTCCTCCTCCTCCTCCTCCTCCTCCTCCTCCTCCTTCTCCTCCTTCTCTTCATTATACTCTTCCTCCTCCTTCAAGCTTCTATCAAGAAAATATTTGCACCTTTACTTAAGAAGACAGTTTTGGTTAGTGTTCTTCTTCTTTCCTCCTGCTCCTTCTGGTCCTCCTTCCCCTCTTCCTACCTAAAGCAATTTTGAAGAAAAGATTTGTACCAGTTAACTGCTTTCTTAAGTGAAAAAGTAGAAAAAGAAGGAGAAGACAACGAAGAAGAAGAAAAGGAAGAGGAAGAAGAAGAGGAAGAGGAAGAACAAGAAGAGGAAGAACAAGAAGAAGAGCAAGAACAAGACCGGGACGAAGAAGGAGAAGAAGAACAGCAAGAAGAAGAAGACTGGCACAAACTGCCTTCTTAAATAAAAACGTACAAATATTTTCATCATACAAGCTTGACTGAGGAGGAGGAGGAGGAGAAGGAGGAGGAGGAGAATGCTAGCCAAAGCTTCCTTCTTAAGTTAATGGTACAAATATTTCCTCCAACATGCTAGGAGGCAGAGGAGGAGGACGAGGAAGTGGGGGAAAAGGAGTGTTCTTCTTCCCCTTTTCCTCCTCCTCCTCCTCCTCTGCATCTTCCTCCAAGCTTTTTGAAGAAAATATTCGTACGTACTCCCCTTCACCCTCCTTTCCCGTTCCCCTCACCCTTACGTCCTCCTCCTCGTCCTCCAAGCTTGTTTGAAGAAAACATTTCTTCCATTTTTCTTAAGAAGGCATTTTTGTTCAGTGTTCTCCTTCTTGTTCTTGTTCTTCTTCATCTTCTTCTTCTTCTCCTCCTCCTCCTCTTCATCATACTCGTCCTCCTCCTTCAAGCTTCTATCAAGAAAATATTTGCACCATTTTCCTTAAGGAGACAGTTTTGGCTAGTGTTCTTCTTCTTCTTCCCTCCTCCTCCTCCTGCTCCCCCTCCTCCTCCTCTTTCCCCTCCTCCTACTTAAAGCAATTTTGAAGAAAATATTTGTACCAGTTAACTGCCTTCTTAAGTGAAGAAGGAGAAAAAGAATGAGAACAAGAACAAAGAAGAAGAAGAAGAAGAAGAACAAGAACAAGAAGAACAAGAACAAGAACAAGAAGAACAAGAACAAGAAGAACAAGAACAAGAACAAGAACACTACCCAAAGCTGCCTTCTTAAGTCAAAGTTCAAATATTGTCTGCATATAAGCTTGATGGAGGAGGAGGAGGAGGATTAGGAGGAGGAGGAGGAGGAGAAGAAAAAGACGGAGATGAAGTAGAAGAACACTAATGAAAGCTGCCTTCTTAAGTAAAATGGTACAAATATTTTCTTGAATCAAGCGAGAGGAGTAGAAGTAGGAAAAAATAAAAGAGAAGGAGAAGGAGGAGGAGGAGGAGAAGAAGAAGAAGAAAAAGAAGCAGAAGAAGAAGAGGAAGAAGAAGAAGAAGAAGAAGAAGAAGAAGGAGGAGGAGGAGGAGGAGGAGGAGGAGGAGGAAAACACTAGGCAAAACTTCCTTCTTAATGAAATGGTACAAATATTTCCTCAAACACTCTAGGAGGCGCAAGAGGAGGATGAGGAGGCGGAGGAAAAGGAGTGGTCTTCTTCTTCTCCTCCTCCTACTCCACCTCCTGCTCCTAGTCCTTCAAGATTGCTTGAAGAAAATATCTGTTCCATTTTGCTTAAAGGATTTTTGGCTAGTCTTCTTCTTCTTCTTCTTCTTCTTCTTCTTCTTCTTCTTCTTCTTCTTCTTCTTCTTCTTCTTCTCCT
>NW_007074624.1:0-4165 GCF_000164805.1 Carlito syrichta | reverse complement strand
CCTCTTCCTCCTCCTCTTCCTCCTCCTCTTCCTCCTCCTCTTGGTCCTACTCATCCCCCTCCTTCAAGCTTCTATGAGGAAAATATTTGCACCATTTTACTTAAGAAGACAGGTTTCTCTAATGTTCTTCATCTTCTTCTTCTCCTTCTCCTCCTCCTTTTTCTCCTCCTCCTTTTCCTCCTCCTCCTGCTCCAAGCTAGTTTGAATAAATATTTCTATCATTTTACTTAAGATGGCAGTTTTGGCTAGTGTTCTTTTTCATCCTCCCATCACCTCCTTCTGCTCCTCCTCCTCTTTCTTCTCTGTCTACGTCAGAAAACTTTGAAGAAAATATTTGTACCAGTTAACTGCCTACTTAAGTAAAGAAGTAGAAAAAGAAGGACAAGAAGAAGAAAGAGAAGAAGTAAAAGCAGAAACAGAAGCAGAAACAGAAGCAGAAGAAGAAGAAGAAGGAGAAGAAGAGGAAGAAGAAGAAGAAGAAGAGGAAGAGGAAGACGAAGAAAAGGAAGAAGAACAAGAACAAGAAGAAGACCAAAAAGGAGAAGAAGAACAAGAAGAAAACCAGCCAAAACTGCCTTCTAAAGTAAAAACATACAAATATTTTCTTCATACAAGCTTGGCAGAATAGGAGGAGGAGAACAAGGAGGAGAAGAAGAAGGAGGGGAGAAGGAGAAGGAGGAGGAGGAGGAGGAGGAGAAAGAGAAGGAGAAGGAGAAGGAGAAGGGGAGGAAGAAGAAGAAGAGGATGTAGGAGAAATAGAAGAAGAAGAAGAAGAAGAAGAAGAAGAAGAAGAAGAAGAAGAAGAAGAAGAAGAAGGACTGACCAAAATTGCCTTCTTAAGTAAAGTGGTACAAATATTGTCTTCAAAGAAGTTGGGAGGAGCAGGAGGAGCAGGAGCATGAGGAAGAGGAGGAGGAGGCATTGTAAAAGGAAACAAAGAAGCAGAAGCAGAAGCAGAAGCAGAAGCAGAAGCAGAAGCAGAAGAAGAAGAAGAAGAAGAAGAAGAAGAAGAAGAAGAAGAAGAAGACTAGCCAAAACTGCCTTCTTAAGTAAAATGGAACAAATATTTTCTTCAAACAAACTTGAAGTGGAGGAGGAAGAAATGGAGGAGGAGGAGGAGGAGGAGGAGCAGAAGAAGAAGACTAGCAAAAATTACCTTCTTAAATAAAAAAGAGAGGCGAAAAAACGAAGAAGAAGGATAATAAGAAGAAAAGGAAGAAGAGAAGAAGTAGTAGTAGAAGAAGAAGAAGAAGAAGAAGAAGAAGATCACTAGCTAAAACTGCCTTCTTAAGGAAAATTGTATAAATATTTTTTTCAAATGTTCTGGAACGATGAAGATGGGGAGGGAAAGGAGAGGAAGATGGAGAAGAAGAAGAAGAAAAAGAAGGAGAAGAAGAAGAAGAAGAAGAAGAAGAACGCTAGCCAAAACTTCCTTCTTAAGTTAATGGTACAGATATTTTCTCAAACACGCTAGCTGATGGAGGAGGAAGACGTGGAAGTGGAGGAAAAGGAGTTTTCTTTTTATTCTCCTCCGCCTCCTCCTCCAAGCTTTTTGAAGAAAATATTCATATCTACTTCCCCTCATGCTCCTTTCCTCCTCCCCTCCCCCTCCCCCACCTCCTCTTCCTCATCCTCTAAGCTTGTTTCAAGAAAATATTTTTTTCATTTTTCTTAAGAAGGCATTTTTGGCTAGTGTTTCTCTTCTTCTTCTTTTTTTTTTTTTTTGAGTTGGAGTCTCACTCGGTCACCCAGACTGGAGTGCAGGGGCCGCTCCCGCCACTGCGGCCTCGACCTGCTGGGCTCCGGCGATCCTTCCACCTCAGCCTTCCAAGTAGCCAGAATTACAGGTGTGTGCTACCATGCCCAGCTACTTTTTTGATTTTATTGTAGAGATGAAGTCTCACCTTCCCAGGCGGGTCTCGAACCCGCGGGTTCAGGCAATCCACTCACCTCAGCCTCCCAAAGGTGCGGGATTACAGGCTGAGCCACCAAGCCTGGCTTTTCTTGTTCTTGTTCTTCTTGTTCTTCTTTTTCTTCTCCTCTTACTCCTCCTTTTCATACTCGTCCTCCTCCTTCAAGCTTCTATCAAGAAAATATTTGCACCATTTTACTGAAGAAGACAGTTTTGGCTAGTGTTCTTCTTCTTCCCTCCTGCTCCTTTTGCTCCTCCTCCTCCCCCTTCCCCTCCTCCTACTTAAAGCAATTTTGAAGAAAATATTTGTACCAGTTAACTGCCTTTTTAAGTGAAGATGGAGAAAATGAAGAAGAAGAAAACACTAGCCAAAACTGTCTTCTTAAGTAAAAAGGTACAGATATTTTCTTCATACACGCTTGACAAAGAGGAAGTAGGAGGAGAAGGAGAAGGAGGAGGAGGAGACAGAGAAGAAGGAGAAGACGACGACGACGACTACCCAAAGCTGCCTTCTTAAGTAAAAGTTCAAATATTTTCTTCATACAAGCTTGACAGAGGAGGAGGAGGAGGATTAGGAGGAAGAGGAGGGGAAGAAAAAGACGGAGATGAAGTAGAAGAACACTAGCCAAAACTGCCTTCTTAAGTAAAAAATAGGAGAAGGACAAAAGCAAGAAGGAGAAGGAGAAGGAGAAAAAGAAGGTGAACATTAGCCAAAAGGTCCTTCTTAAGTAAAACGGCAGAAATATATCTTCAAACAAGCTCGGAGGAGGAAGAGTGTTCTTTTTCTCTTATTCCTCCTCCATCTTCTCCTTCATGATTGTTTGAAGAAAATATTTGCACCTCCCCCATCCTCCTCCCCCTCCCCCTCTACTTCCCTTCCCTGCATGCCTCCTCCTCTTCCAAGCTTGTTTGAAAAAAATATTTGTACCATTTTACTTAAGAAGGCAGTTTTGGTTAGTTTTCTTCTTCTTCTTCTTCTTCTTCTTCTTCTTCTTCTTCTTCTTCTTCTTCTTCTTCTTCTTCTCTTTCTCCTCTTCCTTCTCCTTCTCATCGTCCTCCTCCTCCTCCTCCACCTCCTTCTCCTCTTCCTATCTTGTTTGAAGAAAATATTTGTACTATTTTACTTAAGAAGGCAGTTTTGGCTAGTGGTCTTCTTCTTCTTCTTCTCCTTCTTCTTCCCCTTCTCCTTCTCCTTCTCTCCTCTTCCTCCTCCTCCTCCTCAATTTCCTCCTCCTCCACCAAGCTTGTTTGAAGAAAATATTTTTACCATTTTACTTAAGAAGTCGGTTTTGACTAGAGTTGCTGTTGTTGTTGTTGTTCTTCTTCTTCTCTTGCTCTTCTTGTTCTTCCTCCTCCTCTTCCTCTTCTTCCTCTTTTCCCCTTGATCTTCTTCTTCTTCTCTTGTTCTTCTTGTTCTTCTTCTACTTGTTCTTCTTCTTCTTTTCTTCTTCTTTTCCTTCTCCTCCTCCCCCTTCTTCTCCTTATTTACTTAAGAAGGCAACTAACTGCCTTATCAAGTAAAATCGAATGAATATTTTCTTCAATCAAGCTTGAAGGTGGAGGAGGGGGAGAAGACGAAGAAGCAAAAGAAAAATACGAAGGAGACGGGGCAAGATGGTGACGGCATAGGTGAACTGGTGAGATTCTCTGAACGGACCAAGACTGCAAACTGCTGAATAGACAGACTGTAAAGCAGAGGGAAAAGTGAACAAAACCAGAAGACCCTCATAAGGAAGAACAGGTCATTGCAGAAGAGAAATAAAAGCAACCCCACCTTCCCTCAAAAACAGAATTGAAGAGGGGGAGGGAAAGGGGTAAAGGGAGAAAAATCTACAGAAATGAAGAAAAACCAAAAGAAGAGTATGGGTCTCTCCCAGACACCTGGGAGAGCAGACACTGAGAAAATTGACTTTGGAATACAAACAGTGAAAAGTCCCCAGAATGAAGGGTCTCAAAATGCAAATGTAGATATCAAAACAATAATGGAGAGATTAAAAAGAATTGAGGAGACACAAGAAGAAACTAGGAAGGAGCTGATATCTGAGATAAACAGTAATAAAGAATACTGTGAAATGAAATAAATAACAAATTGATAAGCATGGAAAGCAGAATTTACCCAGCAGAAGAAAGAATCTCACAGCTTGAGGATCAAAATATAGAAATAACCCAACTCTTAAAAACACAGAAAAGCTAAAAAGACAGACATACCTTCCAGAGATGAGTGACTACCTCAGAGGCCTAACCTAAGAATAA
>NW_007074623.1:272119-272935 GCF_000164805.1 Carlito syrichta | reverse complement strand
TGCAGTGGCATGCTCCCAGCCACCGCAGCCTTGACCTGCTGGGCTCAGGTGATCCTTCTGCCTCAGCCTTCCAAGTAGCTGGAACTACAGGCACACGACACCATGCCTGGCTAATTTGCCCTAGTTTCTGAAGCCTCTGTGCCTCAGATTAGTCAGCCACAAAATGGGGATAATGTTATAGTATTTTTACCTCCTGGGTTGATTAAAGTACCATGTGTAAAAAGCACTCAGAACAGTGCCTGGTACATACATGTTAGCAGAAGGGGAGGCTTAATGTAAAAAGGGAAGTGCTGAGTTACATTTTTCAAATCATGACTTATCACCTATCTTAGGATCCCATGCAATGCAATTGAACATGCACATTCCAGGATTGGAACCCAGGACTTTACTGAATCAGAATGTCTGGTGACAGGGCTTAACGATCTGTATTTTGAGGCTGGGTGCAGTGGCTCACACCTGTAATCCCAGCACTTTGGGAGGTGGAGGCGGGAGGGTTGCTGAACACAGGAATTTGAGACAAGCCTGGCAATATAATAAATTAAAAAGTTAGCTGGACGTGGTGGCATGCACCTGTGGTTCCAGCTGCGAGGGAGGCTAAGGCAAAAGGATCACGTAAGCCCAGGAGGTAGAGGCTGCAGTGAGCCATGATCATGTCACTGCACTGTAGTCTGGGTGACAGAGTGAGACCCTGACTGAAAAAAAAAAATCTGTACTTGAATATGTTCCACAGGTGATTTTTTTTTTTTTTTTTTTTTGAGTTAAAGTCTCACTCTGTCGCCCAGGCTGGAGTGCAGTGGCATGCTCATGGCCACTGGA
>NW_007074623.1:266389-270972 GCF_000164805.1 Carlito syrichta | reverse complement strand
CCTCATCTCTACAATAAATAAAAAATTAAGCCAGGTGTGGTGGTGTGCACTGCACCTGTAGTTTCAGCTACTTGGAAAGCTGAGGCAGAAGGATTCCCTGAACCCAGCGGTCAAGGCTGCAGTAACTGTGAGCGTGCCACTGCAGTCCAGCCTGGGTGATAGAGTGAGAAAAAAAAATTCACTGAAGCTTAGCATAGCCTCTTACAACAATGCTAGCTGGTACACTGATGCTGATGGGTTCCTAGAACACTTACCTAGCGGGGGAAGCCTGTACTACAAGGGGCCCACCCTCCAAAAAATAATTATGGGGTTTTTTCAGGGGTCCCCCCTTGTGGCTGTGACAGCCACAGGCCCATTACTGATACTGGCTCCTACCCCAGCCCCCTTGCTGCTGGGGTTGCTGGGAATCCTGCCTTAAGTCCCTCCTCTGGCACCTGTCTCTTCCGTAGTCTCTGTCCTGAGTGGGGAGAAGCTTGATGCCCATGCTTTCCCCACAGGTGGATGTGGACCTGGCCAAGCAATGTGCAGACCTGCCCGAGGAGGATGAGGAATTGCGTAAGAAGCTGTGGCTCAAGATCGCACGGCACGTGGTGCAGGAAGAGGAAGACGTGCAGACGGCCATGGCTTGCCTGGCCAGCTGCCCTCTGCTCAAGATCGAGGATGTGCTGCCCTTCTTTCCTGATTTCGTCACCATCGACCACTTCAAGGAGGCCATCTGCAGCTCACTCAAGGCCTATAACCACCACATCCAGGAGCTGCAGCGGGAGATGGAAGAGGCCACAGCCAGCGCCCAGCGCATCCGGCGAGACCTGCAGGAGCTGCGAGGCCGCTACGGCACTGTGGAACCTCAGGACAAATGCGCCACCTGCGACTTCCCCCTGCTCAACCGCCCTTTTTACCTTTTCCTCTGCGGCCACATGTTCCATGCTGACTGCCTGCTGCAGGCCGTGCGGCCTGGCCTGCCTGCCTACAAGCAGGCCCGGCTCGAGGAGCTGCAGCGGAAGCTCGGGGCTGCTCCACCCCCTGCCAAGGGCTCTGCCCGGGCCAAGGAGGCCGAGGGAGGGGCTGCTGCCGGAGGGCCCAGCCGGGAACAGCTCAAGGCTGACCTGGATGAACTAGTGGCCGCTGAGTGTGTGTACTGTGGCGAGCTGATGATCCGCTCTATTGACCGGCCCTTCATCGACCCCCAGCGCTACGAGGAGGAACACCTCAGTTGGCTGTAGGAGGGTGTCCCCTAGATGGGTGGGCAGGCAGTGGGAAGCAGCTACCTGACCCCTCTTAGGAAGGCCACCCTAGCCTGTGCTCACCTTGTGATTGCTGGACTGATCACGTTGGGGGAGTAGAATGACAGCTGTTGTCTGGGAGGCGTCAGGCGTGAGTGTGTTCTGCCAGCCTTCTGCTGTCTGTCGTACCAGGCCATCAGCCTGCCTCCCAGGTAGAGGGCCTTAGCCTGGGGAGTCGAAGGCTGACCCCATGACGGCGCCCCTGCCTCTGGCAGCTCTTGTGTCCTTGACACTCCCCATACACCTTCTGGAGTGAGAGTACCATTCTTCTCACTCTTTGGCCTCTGGGCCTCTGGCTCTTCTTGGAGAAAGCCTTCTCTTTTGGCTGCCTCTGGGTATCCCGGAAGTGAAAATGCAGCCCTCCAAGCCCTGGGCTTTGGGTGGGAAAGGTGGTGCTAATGGTGGGCATGCTGTTGGGCATACTCTCTGGGGCTCCAGCATGAGGCATGCCCTGAGGCTAAGGGACTCGTGGAGGACACTGGGCTGTGATGACAGGGTGACGAGCATTAAACTGCACTGAGGCTTTGTGTTCATGCTAGGCTGAGTGGTGTGTGAGTGATCTCCAGGTGGGGCCAGGGTGCCCCCAGGGGGCTGCCAGGGCCTTGCATGCCTTCACCTGGAGATGAGACAGGGTGATCTTGCCAAATTCTTCTAGCTTCCTTGTCCCCCCATTCTGTTCTCTCCAACTCTGGGCTCAGTTGGGGATGACAGCCCACCATCCTGTCAGGGAGCGGGCACTCTTCCCTGTGGCCAGAAGGTGGTGCTGCTCTCCGTAGAATCCTTCGCACTCTGGCAAGGACAGGCACTGATTTGTCAAGTCACCTTCTGTAGTTCTTGGTGCCTCAGTCTGTCCCCTCCCTACTTGTCCCAAGAAATTCCTGGGAATCTCCACTGCCTAACCATGATTTTAAGCCCTTTATCCTTCCTTCCTCCACTAGCCCTTACACATGCTAGATTTGGCTTGTTCTCTGTGCCAGGTTGGATCCCTGCCTTCCCAGCTTCTGTCTGGCTTTGATACTTCCGTGCCATTGTCTGGCATTTAACCGTAATATTGAGGCCCAGCATGGAGATGAGACTCACTATCCATGGCGTTTGGCAGATACGTTTTCTCATCTTGTCCCTGTGACCTGCTCCTCCCCCCAGATTACACTTCTTTAGTTGGGGCTAAGTCCTAGGGAGTCCTGGAGTGGAGCCTTCCTATGACATCACCTGAGCACCCTTTGCCCCATGGATGGGTGTTCATAGTGCACTGCCCGGCTCCATGGGTGTGATCCATCAGCTGGCCCAGATCGGAACAAAATAGCAAGTGAGTGTTCCTGGAATCCGCCTGGCATCAGACCCACCTGGCTGGTCACTGCAGGTATCTCTTGCTCCTCCAGCCTAATCCTCTTGCAAGAAGCCTATATACGAGCTGGGTGTGGTGATACACACCTGTAGTCCCAGCTATCGGGAGGCTGCAGTGGGAGGACTGCTTCAGCTTAGGAGTTCAAGGCTGCAGTGAGCTTTGAATATTCCACTGCACTCCAGCCTGGATGACAGAACCAGACCCTGTCTCTTAAAAAACAACAGAATTGTATCTCTTGAATTCCCTAGCCTCTAGAACAACAGGCTAGAAGCTGTGTATCTTTCCCAGAGCAAAAATGGGAGCAGGGGTGGGGGATGGGCCCCACTGGGTGAGAACTAACCCTGTTCTTTCCACTGTCCCAGGGAGGTTTGTAGGGATTCTGCTTCCTTCCACTCCCCATATGGCCTAGGCTCCCCTCACATCTAAATATAACCAGAGGAGGGTTCGGGGTCTCTGTGGCCCACTGTTAGTATTGAGTATAAAACCTTGGCCCAGCCGGGTTTGGTGGCTCAGCCTGTAATCCCGCGCCTTTGGGAGGCTGAGGTGAGTGGATTGCCTGAGCCCGCGGGTTCGAGACCCGCCCGGGCATCTTGGCGAGGCCTCATCTCTACAATAAATCAAAAGTTAGCCGGGTGTGGTAGCGCGCACCTGTAGTTCCAGCTACTTGGAAGGCTGAGGTGGAAGGATCCCCAGAGCCCAGCAGGTAGAGGCTGCGGTGGCCGGCAGCGGCCACTGCACTCCAGCCTGAGCGACAGAGTGAGACTCCAACTCAAAAAAAAAACAACAAAAAAAACCTTGGCCCACCACCGCAGTGGTCATGGCTTACTTAGATAAAGTAGCATGGGGCTTCTGTCTTTGTTCATAAGGGGTGCCTAATACATGTTAGTTAAGCAAACACTGCCCTATTGCTCCCTATTCCCAGAGGGCTTGGCTAAGGCAGCCTGGGACGCCCCTGCCCCTTCTGTCTTCTCCTAAGCCAGCCCATCTGGTCCTAGGCTGCTTCCTCTTTCCTGGGAAAAGGCCCCAGGCTTCCCTGGCAGTGACAGAATAAGGTTCCGGTGAGTCAGGGCAACGGGAAGCCACAGCTCTTAGATCCCTGGAAGCCGAGCAAGACCTGGAACGGAGAGCAGAGAGGAGGCCTTCAGGGCTTTGGCCCTAAGCCTGGGGGAGGGCCGAAGGGGGTGGGGTGGGGGAGCAGCTGTGTGGGCAGGGGCAAGATGAATGAGCTGCTTCTGGAGCGGTCACTGGAAATTGGAGGAGGGGCCGCAGGCAGTGACGCTGGGACCAGGGCAGGAGGCCTGTAAACAAGGAAGCCACCTGGGGGAGACGCTGGGCGGCCACTGGTCCTGGGGAGCAGGTGCTTCCTGAGGCCCGCCCTGGAGAGGGCCCTGGGGGCCGCCCTGCGGGGCCGGCGGCGGGCACTAGGGGGCGCCGTCTGCCGGCTTCCCAGACCCGCCTCTCCCAGCCTCGCGCCTGGGGGCGTGGCCAGCGGAGGGTGTGCCGACCCAGAGTTCCAGGCCGCCCCAGCGCGCCGGTCCTGCGTCCCGTCCTCGAAGCAGACGGGCCCAGGGCGCCGGCCCCGGCGGAGGGGCGCGAGGCTCGGCCCGGCCTGCCTGCTGTGCGCTCACTCCCGAGGGACCACCGGTTCGCGTAGTTCCTGCCCATGCCCGCGAGGCTCGGGTCGCAGGCTGGGTCCCGGCACCCACCCGGTCGGCTGGGAGGGGGCTCCGAGGCTGCCCTTGGCGCTGCCCCCTGGCGCCAGGGAAACAAAAGGTTAGGGGCCCAGAGGGAGTTATCTGGCCCCACCACCACTGGGTGGGGGCGGGGGGCCTAGAGGGGACACACCTCCCCTCCGCCGCCCCAGCTCCACTGATTCTTCGAGACACTTTCACAGGCGGAAATTCCCAGAGGTCAGAGGAGGGAAACGGTTAATTCCTTTTATTCAATGGGCCCCC
>NW_007074623.1:256283-266271 GCF_000164805.1 Carlito syrichta | reverse complement strand
AAAGAACCTGCAGCCCCGCTGGCGGGTGGCAGTTGACCCGGGAAACAGCCCCGTGTCCCAACCCCTTCCCCAACCTGCTCCCCGGGCAGAGGCTGCTGTCCTTCCTGAGGGGCAAGGCATCCTCTGCCCAAGACCCAGCTGCTCTTGCACCGCAGCCCCGCCCCCACCAACAGGCTGGGCATCCTGAGGTTGGCAGGCATCTCTTCAGGCAGCCGCCAGCCCTGGCACTGGCTCCACCACTCAGTCCCTTGGCCCTGCCAGTCCTTTGAAGCTCATGCAGCGCTTCCTGTTTGGGGCGGGCGATGCCAGGGCCCCTCCCCCACCATTGTTCTGTAGAGACCATAGGTCCATCTGTTGCCCCATGGTAGGGCCCCTAGGCAGTGCCACAGGGGAGCAGCACCACAAAAGACCCTGCTGGCAGCTTTGCTTGCGTGGGGTGAGGCTGGGCCCTGCAGCAGGTTGAGAGTGAATGGTGGTCAGAGGCAGGCCAGAGGTGGGCAGTGGGCTAGAAGGAGGATGCTAGAAAGTTCTAGTGCTTGGGCAGCTGGAACCCCCTGCTACCTGGACCGTGCAGATGATGCTCAGGGAGCTGTGCATGCTGAAGCCACCAGGAGAGGGACACTGTTCTCATGCCTGTATTCCGAAGAGGAAAACTCAGGCAGCGGGGCAAACTTTAGTCTAGAATGTCTGATAAAAGGGGCACAAAGTAGCGTTGTCTCTTCAAGCAAATTGGTGCCCACTCTCTGAATGCCCCAGGATTGGGTTCTTTCCTCTCCCTGAACTGCTTCACGTTTGCTCAGCCTCCACCTTGAACTAGCCCTTAAGCTGAGCAGTCAGGAACCATTCCATGAAGTCATGGGAAGTTGGGTGGCCCTAGGTGGTTGACCAGCAACTGATGTCCGCTGAGAACAAGCCTGGGCAGAAAAAGCAGAAGAGGGCAGTGGCCAGGCCCCAGGAAGGAAGGTAGATGCTGCTCCTGATTCCCCGGCTATTGTGGCCAAAGGCCGTTTTGTGTTTCCCGGGTGCAGAGGCAGGTACCTGCTTCTCTCCTCCCTTGCGGGGCCTGGTCTGTCAGCTCTGACCAGCCACCTGCTCTCTGCCTGGCATCTTCACAGGGCTGGAAGCCCAGACATGGTACACCCCACTTCCCATACCAGGTCTCTGGCTTCTGTCCCCAGCCAAGGACCTGAACTGTTCATAGCTCCCAGAGGTTCAGGACTGCAGAGACCTCGGATAGAGACTGTAGAGGACTGCGGAAGCCTCATGCAAATAAAAGCTTTAATGAATTTCCAGTACATGAAACTGATATGCTGAGATGCTTTGGTGGAAACTGGGCTGGCAGCAGAATTCCTGCTCACTTGACCTATACTTCCTTCCATATCCTAATCTCTTTTTCTCTCTGTTTCTCTCTCTTTCTTTATTATTTGTTTGTGTATTTATTTATTTTTATTTTTATTTTTTTGAGTTGGAGTTTCACTCTGTCACCCAGACTGGAGTGCAGTGGCATGCTCTCAGTCACCACAGCCTCGACCTGCTGGACTCAGGTAATCCTTCCGCCTCAGCCTTTCAAGTAGCTGGAACTACAGGCACGCGCCACCATGCATCGCCTAATTTTTTTGATTTATTGTAGAGATGAGGTCTTGCCAAGTTGCCCGGGCTGGGCTCAAACCCATGGGCTCAGGCAGTCCTCTCACCTCGGCTTTTCAAATTGCTGGTATTACAGGCGTGAGCCACCATGCCTGGACCCTCTCTCTTTAAATAGAGTCTTGGCCGGGCACTGTGGCTCAAGCCTGTAATTCCAGAACTTTGGGATCTCCATCATAGCTCACTGTAACCTCGAACTCCTGGACTCAAGTGATCTTCCTGTCTCAGTGTCCCAAGTGGCTAGGACTACAAGTATGTGCCACCATGCCCAGCTAATTATTTTATTTTATTTTTGTATAGGTGGTTCTGGCTATGTTGCACTCCTAGCCTCAAGTGATCCTCCTACATTGGTCTTCCAAAGTACTGAGTCTATAGGCATAGGCCACCACACCCTGTCCCCATCCCGTCTCTCTAGGATGCTAGGATGCCCAGGACCCCAATTTGAAAGCCACTGTGCTGCCAGTCCCACCTCCTAATTTTATAGATACTGAATCTTAGAGGAGAAATGGGTGACTGATGGGAGGCTCCATCCAGGATCCTGTCTCTGTCTATAAGATTCAGCATTGGCCGGGCTCGGTGGTTCAGCCTGTAATTCCGCACCTTTGGAAGGCTGAGGTGAGTAGATTGCCTGAGCCCGCGGGTTCGAGACCCGCCTGGGCAGGCGAGACCTCATCTCTACAATAAATCAAAAATTTAGCTGGGTGTGGTAGCGCGCGCCTGTAATTCCGGCTACTCAGAAGGCTGAAGCAGAAGGATCACCGGAGCCCAGCAGGTCGAGGCTGCGGTGGCTGGGAGCGGCCACTGCACTCCAGTCTGGGTGACAGAGTGAGACTCTAGCTTAAAAAAAAAAAAAAAAAAAGATTCAGCATTGGCCGGACTCAGTGGCTCAGCCTGTAATCCCAGTACTTTGGGAGGCCGCGACAAGTGGACTGCCTGAGCCTGCGGGTTTGAGACCAGCCCAGGCAACTTGGCGAGACCTCATCTCTACAATAAAATAAAATTTTAAAAAATTAGCTGGATGTGGTAGCACACGCTTGTAGTTCCAGCTGTTTGGAAGTCTGAGGCGGAAGGATCGCCAGAGTCCAGCAGGTCAACACTAGGGTGGCCATGAGTGTGCCACTGCGCTTCAGCCTAGGCGACAGAATGAGACTCCAACTCAAAAAAAAGATGCAGCATCAGTCAGCAGCGACCAGTTGTGAGCCAGACACTGTCCTAGGTGCTTCATTATGCTCATTTTCATGAGGTTGAACTGAGGGACAAGGAATTGCTCTGGAAAGAGCAAGTGCATGTCTCTGCTCTGCCATTTACCAGCCGTCAGGCTAATCACACCCTTGGAACTTCAGTTTCTTCATGTGTAAAATGGATAACCATAACAGAGACTGGGAGACTCTTGTGAAACTAAATGAAAGTGGTGCAAGCACATCTCTGCAGTTAGCCCAGTGATCGGCACCCAGGCAGCTCCTGGCCACTTGCTGCTCTAGGCTTGGGACCCCATGAGACCTTCTCTCATAAGCCCCTTTGAGCTCTTGAGGAATCAGAGCAGAATTGAGAGCAAGAGGCTTTCTTGAGGAGGTTTCTCTGTTTTTTTGAATAATGATGATTCTAGGGAAAAGGGTTCAGGATGAGAATGAGAGAGGAAGGCGTCAGGTATGTAGACTATGGCCATAGGTGGGACAAGAGTGCTCCCTTGGGATGGGGCTCCTGGTTTCCTGAAGGAGAGAGGACAGTGCTCCAGCTCTGGGGGACAGGCTGAGGGGGCTGGGCAGACATCCCTCTGCCACTGGCCAGGCATGGATCCTCTGCCTGTCTGCCCTCAACGTCCAGCCCAGAGCTTGCACAACACTCTGCCTGGCTGGCACTCCCCTGGGAGCCTCAGGAAGTCCCCTTTGTCCTCCCCTTGACCCTTGACCCCTTGGGCCTGCTGCAGGCCAGAATTCCAGGCAGATGTTCTCTCTTTTACCTTCTGTTCCTGGTCATTTCCCTTCGTGGCTGGAACTCAGAGACACCCCAGACCTCCACTTTACAGCTGACACTTCCCCATGCTCATGGGTGTGCACCAACTGGAGCCTTCACTAGGCAGCCCCCTGTCTGAGCCAGTGCGGATCCTTGGCCACAGACAGCAGGGCACTTGGAATGTGGCTCTCTGAAGGGCCCAAGCCTCACAGACGGTCCCTCCACCCCCAAGTGTTCCCGACTCCAGACATCCTCCTAGGTGTCCTGCCCATCTATATCCCCATCCCAAACCCCAGCAGGTGAAGCAGGAGCAGCAGACAACGCCTCCTTTCCTCCCCAGCATCCACTGAACAGCCCAAGTTGGAAGACCCCTTGATACTGTTCCACATTAAACCATGCTGCGCCTCATAGCACTCGGTTTCACAATCAAATAACTCCCTTCGGTTTTCTAGTGGAATTTTTGCTTTTATTTTTTAGAGTTTCTTGACTTTTTTAAAACAATCAGTCTAAATTTGTCATCACACATCCCCCATTTCCGCCTCTAAGGGCCTCCTTTTCATCTCCTGGAATCTGGAAACCATATGTGTGGGCAGAAACCCCCCAGCATCCCTCACCGCACCCTGGCCCGGCCCGGCCTCCACAGGGGCAGCCGTGTTAGCTGGGGAAGCGTCTACACTCCAGGCTGGGGCTGGAAAGGGAGTTTCTCTTTGGACCTTCCCAGATCAAGCCATGGAGATGCCGTGTGGTCTAGTGGTTAGGACTAGAACACATGGGTTATGTCCCTAGTACTAACACCAGAAGGTTGGGAAAGTCCCCTTGACACCTAAGGGACTCAG
The DNA here is from genome assembly GCF_000164805.1 of Carlito syrichta. NCBI lineage: Eukaryota > Metazoa > Chordata > Mammalia > Primates > Tarsiidae > Carlito > Carlito syrichta. Next base: position 261,838 of record NW_007074623.1, on the reverse strand, counting down.
TTTCCCCACGATCTGTGGGGCTGAGTTTCACCAGCTAGCTTATCCACTACCCGCCTTGATAGGAAGAGTTTTTGATCCAGAATTTCTGCTCTGTCAATTACAAGCTGTTGACCTTGACAAATTACTTAACTTTTCCAAACCTCAAGTTTCTTATCTATAAATTAGAAGTCATTATTGTACCTACCACCTGGTTGTTAGTAGGATCAAATAAGAAAACATATTTTCAAGGGCTAAGCACTGTAAAAGCTCAATAAGCAGTAGTTGTTATTGTGAATAATAAGTAGAAATTTATAAAGAAATGGGAGTGCTCTCAGCAGGCCTGCCTGAGGCTGGGCCTGTCTGCCCCTGCCTCTCCTGTCCTGGCTGCCCTGGCCAGACCTTCCCTAGGCCTCCCCTACTCCGGAGGGCAAGGATGCCTTACCAGTCTTTGTGGAGCAGGGTTGAGGCCCAGGCAGCTCGTTCCTGTCTCCATGACGACCCTAGCCCCGCCCCTCCTTCCTTCCTCAAGAGCTTTCTGTTTACAGTAAACAGCTGCCCCAGCTCAGTCCTAGCTGATCCGGCCCAGGGCCAGCCAGACCCTCTCTGAACTGGGGCCTGGCTTGGTGTGAAGGTCTGTACGCTGTGTCCTGAGTTCCTTAAGGCCTTAAACAGAGGCTGCTTGGCCACCTTGACTGAAGAAGAGGGAAGGGGGCAGAGGAGGGGCCCATCACCCAAGACCAGGGCAGCCAGGCCCTCAGAGACAGGGAACAGACATAACATAACTGAGGAGGACCTTACCAAGAGAGCTTGGTGGGGACATGTCTGGCTTGGCCTTAGACTGCCTGAGTTCAAATCCTCTCTTGGATTTGCTCACCATGTAACCTCAGCCTGGTCACTTAAAACTTTTCTAAGCTTTATTCAATTTATTGATTTGTAAAAAGGTGATAAAACACCTCCCTCGGAGGACTGGTTGCTGTTCAGATTGGTAATAACGCATATAAAACCCCTCGCTCAAGTTTTTGCATAGGGCTAGCCTACATTGACGGTGACTGGATTTATTTATTTATTTATTTATTTATTATTTTATTTATTTTTTGAGTTGGAGTCTCACTCTGTCGTCCAGACTGGAGTGCAGTGGCCACTCCTGGCCACTGCAACCTCGACCTGCTGGGCTCCGGCGATCCTTCCACCTCAGTCTTCCAAATAGCTGAAACTACAGGCGCATGCTACCACACCCAGCTAATTTTTTGATTTATTATAGAGATGAAGTCTTGCCTGCCCAGGCAGGTCTCGAACCCGCGGGCTCAGGCAATCCACTCACCTCAGCCTCCCAAAGGTGCGGGATTACAGGCTGAGCCACCGAGCCCAGCTGTGACTGGATTTATTATTTCACCTCTCAGTTCCTCTCCTTCTGCTCAAGGAGCTTGCATGAGTCCCTATTTGACCTGGCATGCTTCAACACACAAGCCTACACATGTGCACAAAACACATAACGTGTATACACAGCAAACATACAAGCCAGGCAACGAAATGAAACTGACAAGTGTGTCTGAAGCACAGGAGATTCTCCACTACAGGGGTTCCCAATCCCCAGTCTGCAGACTGGTACCAACCAAGGCATGTTAGGAACCAGGCTGTACAGCAGGAGGGGAGTGATGGGCAACTGAGCAAAACTTCAACTCTATTTGTAGCCACTCCCCAGTGCTCACATTACTGCTTGAGCTCTGTCTCCTGTCAGATCAGTGGTGGCATTAGATTCACATAGGAGCACGAACCCTATTGTAAATTGAGCATGTGAGGGATTGACATTGCACACTCCTTATGAATCTAATACCTGATGATCTGAGGTGGAGCTGAGGCAGTGATGCTAGCACTGGGGAGTAGCTGCAAACACAGATTAACATTAGCAGTGAGGTTTGATGCACATTTCCCCAACCCCCCCACCTCTGTCCATTGAAAAACTGTCTTCCACGAAACCAGTGAAAGGTTGGGGACCGCTGTTCTACAAGGTTGGAGGAAGAGTCTGTTTCCTAGGCCCGAATGGGCTGACGCTGGAGCTGGGACATCTGTGTGTGCCACCATCACCAGGTCACTATGACTTTCTCCTTCTCCCTCTATGTGGTCTCCCTGCTCCCTATCCCCTGTTTAGGCCTGCTTAAGTCCCAGGTGGGTTCTAGGCCCCTTGGCTGGATTGCACCCAACCTCCCTGCCTAGCCAAGCACAGTGCAGAAATACAGCGTGTTGGGAGACAGCTTCCCTTTCCTGTGGGTCAAATTTTCCGGGCAAGATGGTCAGGGATGTGAGGCTCTTGGCTCCCAGCTCCTGGTGGGTCCATGGGCTCCTTTGACTCTCCAGCATCCTTGGAAGTGTTGACCAGTTAGTGGAGCCTTGTGAGATGAGATTTAGACCTGCCATTCCTCTCACCACTGGGCCCACCCACTGGCCCTGGGGCAGAACCTGGGGCTAGGCGGGGGCATTCATCAATTTGAGTCATTCTCCACAGGCCCATGAGTAAGTGGCTCTGGATTTCCAGAACCCCATCCCTTCCCTGAGATGCCTGTGGGAGTCTTCCAGGGCTGGGTCTCTGTTGATCTCAGGTGCAGCCCTGGGGTTCCCTCAAGCAATGGGGCATGGGGGCCTAGCCGACTCTGCTGCCCCACACTCTGTTTCCCACAACCAGGCCTCACTCCAGAGTTTGTCCTCACCCTAGCCTGGGCTGCATGAGAAATGAGAGGAGCCCCCAGGACTGAAGTCAGCCCTCGGGCTGGGCTGGAAATCCCCCACTTCTTACCTTGGCTGCTTGAGGAAACAGCCTCCCGGCAGAGGGCCGCCTCCCACCAGGGACTTTTCTCCTGGGGATGACATGGAATGCAGGGCCGCTATGAGACCCCAGCCTCACTAAGCTGCACTTTGGCCAGCCCGAGGGTCAGGGGCATGTGCCAGTCACACAGAACTGCTCTCTTCCTCACAGAGAACATGGTAGCCAAGGGTCCTAAAGCCCATCTGAGACTTAAGCAGGGCTAAAAGGGAGTCAGGGAGAAGGGAGGCCATGGAGACCAGCGGTGGCCAGCAAGTTCAGATGTCTGTGTGGTTCTGCATCTGGAGCTCACCAGCCCCCTCCCCAAGCTCCCTTCCACCACCCCAGCACCCAATCTGAAAGTGACTTGGGATGAAAAGCCCTCACTAATCTTCCAGGATGGTGGTCTCTAAACTTTTTTGATTACAAATATTTGTGTATAGATGATATGCTCTAGTCAAAACACATTAAAACATATTAAATCTTATTAAAGTTTAATTTGTTGTTGCTGTTATTGTTTTTTAGGGATAGGGTCTCTAAAAATCACTTTATTACCCAGGCAAGTGATCTTCCCACCTTTCTGAGGTGGAAAGCTGGGACTGCAGGCACATGCCACCATGCCTAGCTCATTTTATAAAATTTTGTAGAGATGGGGTCTTGCTATGCTACCTAGGTTTAATTTTTTTTTTTTTTTTTGAGTCGGAGTCTCACTCTGTCCCCCAGGCTGGAGTGCAGTAGCACACTCACAGCCACCACAGCCTCGACCTGCTGGGCTCTGGCCATCCTTCCACCTCAGCCTTCCAAGTAGCTGGAACTACAGGCAGGTGCTACTACGCCCAACTAATTTTTTGATTTGTTGTAGAGATGAGGTCTTGCCAAATTGCCCAGTCTAGTGTCGAACCCGTGGGCTCAGGCAGTCCTCTTACCTCAGCCTCCCAAAGTACTGGGATTACAGGCATGAGCTACCATGCCCGGCTAATTTTTTTTTAACTTAAAAAAAAATCAAATAGAAATCTTATTTTCTCCCCTATCCCCCAATAGAAGTCTTACTGGCCCCTGTACACAGACCTCTGTAGAGCCTATCACGCAAAGGGATGAGGGCAGGAGAGTATCTTAGAGAGGACCATCACCCTGTAAGAGGATACAGGATATGAGAGGGCAATGAATTTTCTTTTTCTTTTTCCTTTCTTTCTTTCTTTTTTTTTTTTTTGAGTTGGGGTCTCACTCTGTCACCCAGACTGGAGTGCAGTGGCCGCTGCCGGCCACCGCAGCCTTGACCTGCTGGGCTCCGGCGATCCTTCCGCCTCAGCCTTCCAAGTAGCTGGAACTACAGGCGAGCACTACCACACCCAGCTAATTTTTTGATTTATTGTAGAGATGAGGTCTCGCCTGCCCAGGCGGGTCACGAACCTGCGGGCTCAGGCAATCCACTCACCTCAGCCTCCCAGAGGCGTGGGATTACAGGCTGAGCCACCGAGCCCGGCTTCTTTTTCTTTTCTTTTCTTTTCTTTTTTTTTTTTGAGTTTAAGTCTCACTCTGTCATCCAGGCTGGAGTTCAGTGGCACGCTCATGGCCACCACAGCCTCAACCTCCAGGGCTCAGGTGAACTTTCTGCCTCACTTTTCCAAGTAGCTGTAACTACAGGTGCATGCTACCACATCCGGCTAATTTTTTGCTTTATTGTAGAGATGAGGCCTTGCCAAGTTGCCCAGGTTGGTCTCAAGCCCCTAGGCTCAGGCATTCCTCTCACCTCCGCTTCCCAAAGTGCTGGGATTAACAGGCATAAGTCACTCTGCCCAGTCGGAATTTTCTTAATACACTGCAAACCACAAACAATTGAGTAACCCACATCTGAAGCCCTGTTGTCGTTGTTAACTTGAAAATAAACTTGGTCATCTTATAGGAGAGGCCATGTTGCTGCAGTGGTGGTGATGCTGTGGGTCCCTGTTCCAAAGGCCCAGGCAGCCTGCCTCTGGGATCACAGCATCCAGTGTAGACAGTGAGAGCGTATCAGGGAGGAATGCACAGCGCATTCACACACACACAGGAATGCACACACACACAGTGTGTGTGTCCCCTCTGCTTTTCAGTCGACTGGTCATGGAGACCTCATTTGGGTCACACAGGTCCTGACCCACCTGCCATTAGTCCTGCTGACTGAGTCACAGGACCCCTGACATTGAATCTGATAGTTGATCTCATCTGCATCCTCATAATATAGCCGTTTAGGTAGGCGAGGCAAGTATCAATATGTCCATGTTGGAGGTGGGGAGTCTATGGCACAGGGGGGTGCAAAGAATTGCCCAATGTCACATAGTTTGGCAGAGCTGGGTCTCCTGTGTGCTCCCACCCTTTCCAGGGTGTCTTTCTTCATGTTCTGCCGCCCTGGTCCTACAGGGCTCCCTGATGGTTCAGAATTCTGGCCTGGGAAGAATCAGTTCCCAAGGACCATGAGACCCTCCATCCCACAGCTGGCGGGTAGCCTGCCCTTTCTGCCCACTAGAGAGAAAGCAAGCCCACAGCCCTCTCCCTGTCCTTGGACATGTGGCCCCACCCACGGACAATGTTCTTAGGAGGGTAGGCACCTTGCAGGCAGAGGAGAGGGGCCTGACTTCTTTAGAGAGGCCAGAGTTGCCCCTGGCTCCACCTCTCCTAACTGGCTCTGGGACCAGGGCTTCCTTCTTCATTCAAAAGCTCGGCCCATGCTGGGCTTGGTGGCTCAGCCTGTAATCCCGCGCTTTGGGAGGCTGAGGTAAGTGGATTGCCTGAGCCCGAGGGT
>NW_007074623.1:249574-256075 GCF_000164805.1 Carlito syrichta | reverse complement strand
AAAAAGCTCAGCTCTGTGAGGGTGGCAGAGGGGGAGGGCAAAGGGCTCAACCTCCAGCCCCCTCCCCCTTCACTGACAGCCGTAATCTGCTTGGGAAAATCTCTTTTTTTTTCCGCACAGGAAAAAATATTAGTTGTCCCGATAACAAGGAAAACAAAATCCAGCGCAGGGCATCAGAGACTTCCTGAGGCGGGAAACAATGTCCAGGGAGCTCAGAGAAGAAGGTCCAAGCTGGGAGACTGAGGGGGAGCCGAGAGAGGACACTGGTCCAGTCCTATCCGGCCGGTGGGGGAGGGGGATGACAGATCGAGGAACTTGGAAAAAAGATTTCCCCCAAAAAACCTTGAAGTCTGGGCTGTTGAGCTGTATCCGGGAAATGATTCAGGACCGGAGCACGTCCCTGCACGGGGCCAGGCCCCACTCAGGTGCTCCAGTCCACCTCTCTTCCCCCCCATTCCCCAGCCTGTGCCCCCAGACACTGCCCCAGGCTTGGGGGTGGGGGGTGAGGCAGGAGCGTCCCTTCCCAGGGGTTTGACTGAAGCCATGGGCACCCCATGGTCCCCTAGGCTTCTTGTCTTATCTGCCCACAGCTGCTTCCCTGGGTAACTTTCCACTAGGGGTGGGGGAGGGGTGGGTCACTAAGAGGAGGACTTCTGCAAAGGCCAGGAGATTCCGTTGCCTGTTTCCCTCTGGGGCACAGGGCTGTTTGGTCCAGAGGGTGGGTGTGACCTCTGAGCACTATGGGCCTCCGTGAGGGGACCAGAGGAAAGGAGCAGGTGAGGCCCCGTACTCCCAGCTAGCAGTACGTCTCAACCCTCGCTGCACATTGGGTCCCTGGGGAGCTTTTAGAAAATACCAGTGCCTCCTGGGCCTCATCTCAGACTCATTATATTAGGGATCTCAAGGGAGCTGCTCAGGTGATTCTTGTGTGTGGCCAGGGCCCCTGTAACCTTTCAGTCATTCTCTGACTGGTCCCCTCCACCTCCACCAGCAGAACTGGCCTGTGTCAGATTGGAGCCCCTCAGAGATGACCACCTAGCTGGTGGCCCTGGAGGTGCGTGCAGAGGTCCCTGCCTCAGCTGGAGACCAGCTGCCCAACCCAATTGCAGGCTCTGGGTTGCCCATGCTCCCCTCTCTGCTCCTTCTCCTTCCCCCTGGGCAATGACGCCTGGGGCCTTTGTTCTCAGCCAACAGGAGTGTGACCAGAAACCTACCCACAGTTTAATTACAGCCTCATCCAGGGGCCACAGGCTGTCACCAGCCTCTCTCAACCTGCTCAGCATCTACCCCCACAGCCTACAGCCAGAGCAGCCCAGCACAGCTCCTCCCCACACCCCAGGGTCATGCCAGCTTTGTTCTCAGGAGGACCAGGACCTGGGGCTCCCCGCAGTACCCTCAGCTCGTGCTCTGTGCAAGGCCCAGGGCTCTGAGCACAGAAGCTGGGCCCTTCCACAAGCACCAAGAGCCCCAACAGGGTGCTGATGCGGTGCCATGCCAAACCCTGGGTTTATATGGTAAGCTCCTCGATGTGAGAGGTGATTTCTGGCTCGTTCTTGATTGGTTGCAAGCATGTACCAGTCACGTACTAACTGCTGAATCTGTGGGGGCCGCGCACATGGAGAAAGTCGCAGTTCCTGCTCTCAAAGGTCTTCTCGAGACAGAGGGAAGGATCATGGTGAGTTATCACAAGGTGGTACCATTTACCTGCAACCTTCTCAGGACCTCCCCACCAGCATAGTGCAGGGTATATTGCAACCGCTTCGTAGTTATTTGTCGAATCATATTCGTTACTTAAGTGGAGCATAGACTGTCCCTTACCAGGGCATTAGAGATAAAAGGAGATGTCGCAGGGGTCAGGGATGGAAAATGAAAATGGTGGAGGGGAGGAAGGATAGAAAGAGCCAGGGCCTACGTCGCAGCTGAAGAGGGGGCTTTCAATCCCCAGGGTCGAGCTAGAGGACCTGTGGGTTACCAGCCCCTCTGCCCAAGTGGTCTTGCCCACCTGGAGGTTCATCAGAAAGCCTGAAAAGCAGGGCCACAGAGCAGGCTGTTTTCTCCTCCTAAGGGGGTCTTCTTGCCCTTGGATTCCCAGGGGTCTGCCCTTTCCCTCTGGAGGAGCCCAGCCCATCCCCTCGCCCCCTTCTTCTCATCACAGTGTTTTCCAAACAGGTGGAGGATGCCACGGACAAGTGGCCACCTGGCTGCAGGAGAGGGGAAGCCCCAGTGCATGTCCCTGGGGCTTCTCTCAAGCCACAGCCTGATGATCCCCATAAGCTTAGTCTCTGACCCTTGGCCTGGGCAGTGGGCGGCAGGCTTCAGGAGCTTGGAGTGAGGGGGCTTATGAGGGAGGGGGTCCAATCCCAGCTGCCTGGCTGTGGGTACTAACAGGCCACGCCGGTGGGGGGGGGGCAGGGGAGATTGAAGGGGGCACCACCACCTGCTTTTCCTTGTTTTGTTTTCAGGGCACTAATTACTGTGCTGAGCTCCGAGCTGCCTAATGAGGCCCTTTGGATTTCCTGTTGTTCTGGCTTCCCAAGACCCTTAAAGGGCCAGCATCATAACAGGGGCATGCCTTGGGTGGGACACCAACTGCTCTGGTGGGGGTGAGCACAGAGGGGCTCTCCCTGAGTTTGGCCTGAGTGCCAGGGGCAGTGAGAGAACCAGGGGCTGGCCCAGTCCGCTGCTCTCACGCCCTCCATGAGTGCCCGCTCAGAAGTGCCCGCACCGGAAACTGGAGCTACAGAACTGTGTAGCCTGGCCAGGGCATGGGGTAGGGAGGGGGAGGCAAGGAGGCCAGGGCTGAGGAGGAAAGGCTGGTGATGTCACCAGTGCCCAGACTGTGAGAACCACTGCAGCACCAGGCAGGAGGGAAACGCCGTGACGTCCTGTCCCCCCCGCTGGAAAATAAACACTTGTTGTCTGAGTGGCCAGCACCACTTCCGAAGAGGCAGGCTGGCGGGGCTAGAGGCCCAGAAATGGGCCTGAGCCCAGTGCTAAGCAGAGACCCTCACCCAAGTCAGGTGCAGAAAGGCCTGCAGGTCAGACTGCCCTAACCCAGCTCCCCACTGTTGCACCACCCAACAGGGCTCACAGGGTGTGGAGGGCTCTTCTGCACCTTAGGATTTTCTTGGCACACGGAGGAGCTGAGCATGACTGGGGATGCCAAGGAGCCCACTTCCTTCCTGGACTGGCAGGGCAGGTAAGGGGTGAGGGGCACTGCCTGCCTGTCTCGCCCAGATTTGAACGGGCCCCAGGCCCGTTCCAGGTGCCCCTCAGGCTGTCCCAGGCTGTGGGTCCCCTTGGCCCCCAGGAGGCCTGGCCTGCAGCAGCCCCCCCTACAGACAGGGTGACGACATTGTTGTTCTTATACGGGGCCTTCCGCCTGGAGTTCCGGCTCCGTTAAATGGTGGGAATGAGGGTCCACGGGACAAAGCCAGCCTAGTTCCCGCAGCCACCTCAGAATGGACGGAATCCCCATTGTGTGCGGGCGCCCCATGCCCGCCCTCCCCTTACCCTTGCCGGATGTGCCAACAAACAGCTCATTGAGCCCAGGGAGGGGCCCAGGAGACAACAATGTCCCCCAGCAGGCCAGGGCAGTGAGCTCAGCTGGGGGTGGGGGCTGCCATGGAGGCTGGAGGGCGATGATCTCAGCCTGGGGAGGGCTGGCCCGGGAGACAGACTGACCCGAGCCTGGCCTCCCCGGTGAGAAAAGGGCAGACCCAGGCGGCCTCACCCTCGCTGTCTCACCCCCAGGTCAAGCTGGAAGCTTCTCACACTTAAACTGCCCCAGCCCAGGGCCCCAAGTGGGTATAGCAGGCTGCCCACAGGACCCAGCAGAGCCATCCCAGACCCAAGAGGCTGGTGGACCCTCTAGCAGTGCCATTCTAGAAGCCCCTCAGCGAGGCCCACACTAAACAGAGGCCTCCCAAACCACCAGCCCACAGTGATCACAGCAGGACTTGCAGATCAATAAGAGGATGCACCTTCTAGAACCAGACCATCTAAAGAGCATGGGGCAGCCTAGAGAGGTGGCGAGAGTCCTGTCCGCAGAGATATTCAAGTCCTTAGTTATAGAATATGGGGTTGACCTGAGTGCCCTTGAGAGCTCATCTCACCTTGAGCTTCTAGATATAGGGCTCCAGGTCATTCCCCCAAGGCACTGCTGGACTCCCTTTGTGGCTTCTAGGCCTGATCCAGACCTTCTTCCTCTTCCTGGCAAGTCTGGGCTGCCAGGGATGGCCTTGGGTCTGAGGGAAAAAGGAGGAAGGGGAGAGGGCTGGCCAAGAAAGTGGTACGACTGAACTGGAAAGCCCTGATGCTGGTCGTGTGTTTGCCGGGGCCGATCCAGAAAGCAGAGGGCAATAGAGCAGCTATCTGCAAGGAAAACATGGTCTGTCCCAGCAGGACTCTGGCATCTATGCATGGGAGCTGCCAACTCAGGGACCGGACCCAGGCATCAGTGCACACCTAGATGGAGAAAAGATGGAGAAAAGCTCCTTGTTGCCTCTGGCCTTCTCTCTTCACCTCCCTGCTCCAGACTACCCCCCATGCCACTGCCAGATGGCTGCCAAACACCCTCCACTGCTCAAGCACCCACAGGCTCCTTAGTGCCTGCCAATCAAGCTCCAACTCACCTGCCTGCTGGGCTCCCCTAGCTCTGGCGCCTCACCGTCAACCCTCGACCTGCGGAGTCTCTGCCTGCCTATAACCTACTTCATTCAATCCCTGGCCCGTTGCCTATCTTCACTCCCGCTGCCAGGAATGCCCTCCCTTCTTCTTCTTCTTCTTTTTTTTTTTTGAGTTGGAGTCTCACTCTGTCACCCAGACTGGAGTACAGTGGCCGGTCCCGGCTACCGCAGCCTCAACCTGCTGGGCTCTGGCAATCCTTCCGCCTCAGCCTTCCAAGTAGCTGGAACTACAGGCGTGTGCTAACAACCCAGCTAATTTTTTTTTATTTATTGTAGAGAGGAGGTCTCGCCAAGTTGCCCAGGCGGGTCTTGAACCCGCGGGCTCAGGCAGTCCACTCACCTCAGCCTCCCAAGGCGCGGGATCACAGGCTGAGCCACCGAGCCCGGCTTCCCGTCTTCTCTTTATCTAAGTTCTACTCTTTCTCCAAGCCCAGTGTAATCCCTTCTCCCCTACAAAGCCTCCTCTGACCCTTGGGGCCCCACTGCCTCTCTGAACCCTGGTTCCACAGGTCATCACACTCCTTCTCAAGTGCTTCATTCTCTTCTCCACATCTCATGAGCAACAGAGGCTGGATCTTATGTTCCTCAGTGACCCTACTAACCTGAGCCCAGTGCTAGGTGCGTGGCAGACTGACCATCCACAACAGGGTAACCGATGGACCCAAACTCTGTATATGCATGTCTCAGAGAGAGAGAAAGAGAGAACGAACCCTGGGAAAACTAGCCATAGGGACTACAAGGCATACCCCAGATGGACTGTGCCTTTTTCTTGACTGGGTGGCTGGACAGCTCTGTACCGTGTGCTTCTCTAGCAGCCCTAGAGAGCTGGAGGCAGGAGAAGCAAAGTGAGACTGGCTCACAGGGGCCTAAACACGGTCCAACAACCCCTGGAACTAAGAGGAGGCCTAGCTTCTGATGTCTCCAGGTTTCTCTGGACTTCTTCCCTGGGGACAGTCTAGACACAAGGAGACTTCTCTGGGCTGGGGTTTCTTTGCTAATCACAGGCAAGGCAAGTTACTCATTAGCAAGCATCAACATGCAATTCTCATCAATTCAGGGGAGAGTTCAACCTGGATTAACAACTGTGTTACCCAGTGTAGACAGTCACAGGAAGTTCTCCCATATGTCTAACCTAAATCCTTCCTGCCACAATTGAAACCTGCTTCCTCTCATTCTGACCGTAGTGGGAGAAGGAGACAGACGGTCACTATCCTCTGCTTAAGACCCATCACCTACTTGACCATGGCAGTCGGAATCCTCCTCAGTCTTCTCTAGGGAACAGTGACCTGCCTGCTCAGGCAGCTGTTCACAGAGTTGGCACCTGTCCCCAGTTCCTTTCCCCCGTTTCTACCTCTGTGTATGAGAGCATTTAAAACAGTACTTCCTGGTTCAGGCTTGACTCTTCCATCCAGGGAGACTGCAAGGGACCAGGGCCAATCTGAGTAAGCCCACTCCCAGGTTCCCCTGGCTGGAGACAGGGAGAGGTGTGGTCCCATCCCCCATCTTGTGCTTGCTTGGAGTACTGGGTGGCAGCTGGGATCAGAGATCAGAGGCTGTGTGGGGAAATGAGAAGAGGTCAGGGTTTCTTCCAGGAGATGAGTTGTTGCTCAGTGGGGGAGGGTGGAGGACAAGTAAGCACCTGGGGACACAAAGGGCTTGGGGCAATGATGGGCCTGGATGCTATAGGCGGGCCAGGGCCAGAAGAGGGGAGTGAGGGCTGAGGGGAAACATGGGACTGGGGAAGACTTTTCAGCTGGCAAAGATTATAGAGCAAAGGGCTTTCAGGGATGGGCAACCCGTATGCGAGGGGGGG
>NW_007074623.1:246459-249427 GCF_000164805.1 Carlito syrichta | reverse complement strand
GGGGGGGGGGACAGTTGAGGTTAGCACAGCCCAGGCAGAGGATAAGCAGGTGCAGAAGCTTTGATAGGGGAAGCAAAACATCAGGGTATGGAAGCATGTCCAAAAGGATGGTTGAACCTTTGCTTTTTTTTTTTTTTTTAGAGACAAAGTCTCACTGTTTTGCCCAGGATGGAGTGCAGTGGCACAACCATGGTTTACGGCAGCCCGGATCTCCTGGGTTCAAGTGATCCCCCTGCCTCAGCCTCCTGAGTAGCTGGGACTACAGGTGTGCACCACTATGCCGGGCTAGTTTTTAAGTTTTTTTGTAGGGACAGGGTCTTGCCATGTTTGCCACGCTGACCTTGAACTCCTAGCCTTAAGTCATACTCCTGCCTTAACCTCTCTAGGTGTGGGATTACTGGTGTAAGCTACTGTGCCCCACCTGAATCTTTGCTTTAAATTTGGGCTCTGCTCTCCTGCCCCACCATGTCCTTCAGCACAAGTTCTCTTTTGGCCCAATTACTCTCAGCAATGCCTTTGCCCTGTGCCTTCTGTTCCTCAGCCCTGTAAGATGTCTCAGAATCCTCTGGGCCCTAAGGGATCCAGGTCAGGAGGCAAGGGAAGGCTGGGGCAAGGCCTTCAGCCTGGGGGTCTCTATGTAGAGATTGCCCTGAACCTTCCCTCGCTTCCCCTGAGCCTCCCTGTTCACTGGCTAGGGTGGGGACAGGAAGGAGCTAGGGAAGGGGAAGCCAGGGGCTCTGGGAAAGTTGCTCTGAAGGCTGCCCTAAACCCTGGCCTCCTCTGTGGCTGGAAATACCCACTACGTGGCTCTTGGCCCTAGTTTTCCAGGCGTCCCCTGGGCTTGGCGAATGAAGCTGGGGCAGCTGCTGGTCGCCATAATGCGAGCCCTTGCGGCCAAGCCTATCTCAGCCTCTTTAGCCGGCAAGTCTTCACCCTGCTCTGTCTCTTTCTCCTTCTCTCCTCCTGACTAGCACCCAAGGGGCCTGGGGAGAGCTTCCTACCCACCACGAGTCATGGTTAAAAGAGGCTTCTTAGCTTCTCCTCTCTGGGGTCCACTGTCTTTGCAGGCCAAAGCTGTCCTCATCCAGAAAGAGAGGGCCCAGTCTACCTCAGTTACCCCAGGGTCAGGCACCTCCTTCACTGGGTCTTCTGAGATGGCAAAGGAGACAACCTGGGAGTAGCCTGGGCCCTCAGGTTCCTGGGGAACCTGGGAGAGAGGAGGTGGGAGGACTCTTGGTCTCAGAAGAAGCCAAAGCAGGCTCTCTGATTCATGCCCAACGGCCCTGCCCACTTGGGCCTCCCTTCCTCAGTACGTTCAGGTCATCAGCCATGAGGCATCAGCAGTGGACAGTTCAGCCCAGAGTGCCCTCTCAGTGACGTGGGGAGGGCTGAGCCACCCAAGCTGCCAGGAGCTTCAATGACCAGGGCAGTTCAGAAGTTGCCTCCTCCTCCTTCCTTCCACAGGCCTCTGCTCTGAACTGCCACCATGAAGGAGGAGGGTGCCTGTTTGAGACCTACGCTTGGCCCTGACCAGAGGTCATCATGGTCTAGAAGGCCAAGACTGTGGACAGCTGGCTCCTCCAAACCTTCGCGTCTTCTCCAGCTGCAGTCTTCTTCCTCCAGCCTAGAACTTTGCCACGCCCTTTCCCCACAAAAGGACTTCAAACAGTTGACCTTCCCCACAGGGTCTGTGTCCCTGGCATGCCCACCTAGCTTTCCTCTCTTTCTCCCCCACCTTTTGTTCCTCATGCCTCGTCCCTTAGGAGTGTTTGTCATTGGCTCTCCTTTTTCCTTCCTTTCTTCCTGGAACTCATTTGCAGTCAGGGATCTTCCCTCCACTCCCATTCTGCCCCTGACTGGCCGGATGTCCCCTGGGGGAAAGGGATGCTGAGTCCGGCAAATGCGTAATATAGTCTCTCAGTCACCCTCCATGTCCCTATTATCATGATCCCCATTGTGCAGATGAGAAAACTGAGGTGTAGCGTGGGGGTTAAGTTACAAGCCAAGACCACGTTTGGGAAGCGCCAAGAGTCAGGCTCATATCATGCGTACCCACCAGACTCACCTGGAGAGTGGGGAGAGGCTCCCTTCCACCTCCATCCTCCCCACCTCTGCTCAGTCCTCCCTCAAGAAGACTCTTCAGAATTCAGTGCTCCCGCCCCAGGCTCCGTTCCTTCCTCCTCACGGGGCCCTCACATCTTGTCATCACTCACTGCATCCTGTTCCTCCCTCGAAGCCCCCAAGTGAGGCCTCAAGAACACCACCAAGTCACCACCATCCTCTCTTCTCAGCCAGCCTCAGGCCCGTCCTACGGGGAACCCACTCTGTCCCGCGGGGGAAAAACCCGGAGCAGGCAGTTCCTTGTAGGGGCTCCAGCGAGAGACGGGCGAGCCAGGCCCCGCGGGGCGCCGCCTGCTGAGCGGGAATCCCATCCCTAACCGCTGGCGCCCCTCGAGGGGAGGGCCGAAGGCGGAGGTGGTTCTGCTGCGGCATCTGTCCCAGGCGGGCGGGAAGCTGCTGCATTAAATTGTAAAATCGATTTATTGACCGGCAGGTGCGAGCAGCGGCAGATGGAGAGTAGCGCTGCCGGGGCGCATCTGCGGGGAGCGGCGGCATCGATCCCGGCCCCCCTCTGAAACCCGTCGGTCCTGGTCCTTTCTCGCCAGCTCTCTCCCAATGGTAGGGCCAAGGTCCTTGCAACTGCGGCGCCTGAGTGGCTAGAGTAGCCGGGCTCCCTCCTCCCCCCCCCTCCTGGCCGCAGGGCCGGGGCTGCGCCCCCACGGCGGGCAGGCTCTGCCAGCCCCACTGCCCCAGTTGGCACGCGGCGGGCCGGGCCGACGCGTGGCAGCGCCCTGCGGCAGATGAGGCACGCGCCGGCCTCATTTCAATGTGAATGGATCGAATGGAGCAGCCATGTGGCAGCAACAGTTTGCAAATCTCCCCGCCTTCTGTGCAGCTCCCGGCCGCC
>NW_007074623.1:244741-246290 GCF_000164805.1 Carlito syrichta | reverse complement strand
TGCTCCGCCGACAGCGCGGTCCCCGGGGAGCGGGGCGGGAGAGGAGGGGCAAAACGCCGCCGAAGGCCTCAGGGCTGCGCCCCCGCGGCCCCGGGGAGGGCGCAGTAGGCTACGCAGCAGGAAAGGAGCCCCGGGGCTCTGCGCGGCTCCTGCCGCACCCCCCAGGAACGCGGGGTCGGCGTAGGGTCACGGCTGCAAGGCAACCTTGGAGGTTCCCGGCCTCAGGTGCTGGTTCTGCCAGCTGGGTGGACTGTGCGCAGTGACCCAGTGGAGGGGACAACAGAAGCAGAAGGACTTTGGAGGCAGAGGCTTCGCGCCCGGCGTGAAACCGGGCCTCGACCCTTCTCCCGCTTCCGACGCCAGGCAGTGTTGCAGCGGCGGGGCGGACTGAGGAACCGTGGACCTGCGTGGGAGCCCGGGTCGTTCGGACCCCGTGTCTATGCACGCTTTCCGGGGTGTCCAGCGTCTGCATCACTGGCAGGGTCGGCAGACTTCTCCGGGGGTCCACCCCACGGTGATCCGCGGCCTCCGATGGCCTCACAGCCTCCTGCTCCCCTGAGCGCCCGGGCAGCGCGATGCGTTCTTCCGCCCGCAAATTCCGAGTGCGAGAAGGGAGGAGCGGCCCCAGCCGTGGAGCGGCCTTCGCACTCGGGTTCCCTGCCCGCTCCGTGACCCTCTCCTGCTCGGCAAATATGGGCAAAGCTCGACCCCAGCACATGAGAGCGCTAGCAGATACCCAAGGCCAAGGGTGGCGGCGTCCTAGCCTGGCAATGAGCTTCTGGGACAGCGGCCCCCCGCAAATAGGTGCTTCCTAAATAAATGCCTTTGGGTGTTGAGGAGGATTTAACCCTCTCCTTCTCAGGTCACAAGCTTTCTGGATCTCTGGTATTCCGTGCATTTCGCGTCTCTGAGAAGAAGGATCCCACATTTTGTTTGGTCCTTGACTATTTGCAAAGTGCTTTGAGGCACATGAGTCCAGGTGTGTACGAGGGTAGTTCCACATCTGCCAATATTGAGAGAGATGCCTTGTGTGGGACTTTATGTCTCCTTTGAGGGTCAGGCAAGTAGTGCCAGCGCCAGAAAAGGAGCGTCTTTTTATGAACCCCCAGGCCAGAATTTGGGAATCAGAGTGGACAGAACCAGGTAGGGCTGGAGGCCAGCTCAGAGGACACGGAGGAGGACCCTCTGGCATCCGAGAGAGGCCGGTCCAGGGATCCACAGAGCATGGGCGGACAGAGGATCTGGGAGCCCACTTGCCAGGAGCGCCGGGAGGCACGCCCCGGGCTCCCCCTCCCTCAGGCCTGGGACTCCGCCTGCCCATAACCTACATTAACTCCCGAGCGCAGCCTGGGCCCATCTGCCGGCCCCCGCCCCACCTCGGTTCCCCACGCCAACCCGCTCGCGCCAGATGGTGGCTGGGAGGGGTGGCCGTGCGTGGGGGACCCCGGAGCCCGTCTCCTCATCTCGCCCCTCCCCCAACCCACGCTCCCAACCTCTTGTTTCTCCTCCTTCCCCCCCCAATCCTCCATCACCACCACCCAGTAATAAA
>NW_007074623.1:244201-244632 GCF_000164805.1 Carlito syrichta | reverse complement strand
CAGGCTGACAGCTGAAGCCACAGGGCCCCCGCCGCCTTCAGCGTCGCAGAGAGAGCGCTGCCCGGCACCCCCGAGACTGGGAGAAGCCGGCCCTCCCCGGCCTGCGGCCTCCGGGGATCACGCCGGGTTCCGGGAAAGCAGCTGCGCCGCTGCCGCTTGGAGGAGTAGGGCCACCCGGGGGAGCCTCGCCGGCGAGACGCGGGAGGCCGCCTGAAACTCAAACAACTCCGCGCGCCTCCAGTTCCACCCCACATCCCGCCCTATGAGGAGAGGAGAGGAGAGGAGAGGAGAGAGGACGCGGGCCGGCCCGGCCCCAGCCGCTCATCCTGCCTCTCCGGTGGCCTGAGCCAACTCTGGAGCGAGGAGAGTTCCTCCCTGCCCCAGCGGAGCGACAGGACGCGGCCCGGGGCGTGGGGCTGCGGGGCGGGGGG
>NW_007074623.1:243613-244132 GCF_000164805.1 Carlito syrichta | reverse complement strand
TGAGGACGCGCCCCCTCCTACCTCCGGCACCACGCCCCGCCCTCCCCCACCTCGAGGACCACGCGTCCGGGCTCTGGCACGCGCCCAACCCTGGCGGGGGGCAGAAGGGAGCAGGCACGCGCTGGGCACGCCCCCGCAGCCAGGGCGGGAGACGCCCACCAGGTGCAGGGAGAGGGCCCAGAGTCTTGGACGCTTGGCCCCTAGCCTTGCTCGCAGTGGCCTCGGCGAGCTGAAAGCTTCCTCCAGTTTCCCTGCTGCGCTGGGCCTGCGCGGTGGGTGGGCGTTTATATGTTGGGGGCCAAGCAGGCAAGGGCTCCCGAGGCTCTGGGAAGGAAAAGAAGGAGATCGGAGTCCCCTGGCGCTGGTTTTCGCTTTCCAGGCTTAAGTTCGTTTTTACCTGCTTGAGGAGTGCAGGTAACCAGCGCCGGCTGTGGACGCATCGGCTACAGGGACTCCCTTGTGTCTCCGCCCCCAGGACCATCCCGGAACCGCCCGCTCACCTCCCGCCCCATCCCCCCG
>NW_007074623.1:231854-243465 GCF_000164805.1 Carlito syrichta | reverse complement strand
AGTCGCCTCGGCGCGGTGTACCCTGGCACTAGCCCGCTTGCAGACCTAGGATTAGCCAGAGGACGCGTCCTCAGCGCTGCCGCCGCCCAGCCGCCCTCACCTGGATTACCTACCGCGGCAGCTGCAGCGGAGCCAGCGAGAAGGCGAGAGGCGACAGCGTCCCGGGAGGAGCTCGGCTTTTCTGGGACCCCGCGGGCGGGCAAAGCGGCATCGCGAACAGAGCCAGATTCCGGGCCCGCGAGCGGAGAGAGCGACGCCCCGAGGGATGGCGGCAGCGTCCCGGAGCGCCTCTGGCTGGGCGCTACTGCTGCTGGTGGCACTTTGGCAGCAGGTAACCCGTCCCGCGCCCTCTCCGCTCCCTCCCGCCGCGCCCTGGGCCCGAGCCCCGGGCGCCAGCTGAGCTGACCGATCCCCTCCCTCCTTCCCTCGGTCCCTGTGCAATAGCGCGCGGCCGGCTCCGGCGTCTTCCAGCTGCAGCTGCAGGAGTTCGTCAACGAGCGCGGCGTACTGGCCAGTGGGCGGCCGTGCGAGCCCGGCTGCCGGACTTTCTTCCGCGTCTGCCTGAAGCACTTCCAGACCGTGGTCTCGCCCGGACCTTGCACCTTCGGCAGCGTCTCCACGCCGGTATTGGGCACCAACTCCTTCGCGGTTCGGGATGACAGCAGCGGCGGGGGCCGCAACCCTCTCCAACTGCCCTTCAATTTCACCTGGCCGGTGAGCACAGCCTGGGCGCACTGGGAGGTCACAGAAGCCCAGAGGAACAGGCGCCCTGGGATCAAAGCCCCCTCCCCAGAGTTGCTCACCACCCCCCCCCCAAAAAAACCCAAAGCTGCGTTCTCTCCCGGCTTTCTTCCCGGCTCCCTCCTGGGACTCGATCTCGGAGAAGGTTCTCGCCAGTCTCCGTCGGCCCCGTTTTATGCCCTGCCTTCTCCCAGCTCCCGGGGCGCGATTTTCTCTACCTACCGCCCTGGTGCGGTACACCCTCCACCTCAATGGCTCTCGCTTATACTCCCCGATCCCTCATCCCTCCCCCTAGCCGGGGCTCCCCTGTCGCCTTCCCGGCTCAAGCGCGGCCCCGCGCGCAGACCCGTTATGTTGACCCGGGCGCAGTAACTGTATCCTGCAATTAGATGAATTAAACCGGCTGCCGCAAGGCACCCCACCTCTCCCCCTGCTCATCTCGCTCTCTCTCCTCCCCCCCCCCCTCCCAGGGTACCTTCTCACTTATCATCGAAGCTTGGCACGCCCCGGGAGACGACCTGCGGCCAGGTGAGTAGCTCGCTCTGCCGCCACAGGGGGGCGACAACGGCGCAGCGCCGAAAGGGTTAACCTGTTCCAGGCGGGGGAAGTGCGGGGTTGGGGGTGGGAGCAGGACGCTCGGCTTGGCCGGGAGCTGCGCCCCGCGCTGGACGCTCGGATTCCGCCCGCTGCCTGGACTCAGAGCACAATTGCGTTTCCTGCGGGTTATTTTTGGCGTGGGAACGCGGGGAGCACGGCGGTGAGAAAGGCCGAAGCTGCCAGCGCCGCTGACGGGCCCCTTCCTGTATTTTACACCTTTCGCGAATTCCGCTCCTTTGGAAAGGGAATAATGGCTTTGGGATGTTGTTCTGACACAGAGGAAAAGGATATTTCAGCAGCACAACAATTCTCACTTTGAAAAGGAAAAAGAAAACCATTACCCACCTCTGGGGGCAGAACCCCTGAATGGGCACCAAAGGACCCCCTGCTCCCAGGGTCCTCCCCGGCCTGGAGAGCTTTTCTTTTTTTCTTTTTTTTTTTTTCTTTTTTTCCATTTTGACCTCTTTTCCTCTTTCCCCTCCCTATCTGCCTCCAGGACCCTGGGATATCTTAACATCCTTCTATTGTCCCCTTTTTGAATGATATCAGGCCCCCTGCACATGCACACACAGAGCAGCTATGCAGTGGGACTTTGAGCCCTCCTGGCCTGTGCTTGCTGGCCGGTGGGGGTCATCTGGACAACTGGTTTGATTTGTTGGCTGATCACCATCATCACAGCCGAGAGGGACAGTGGCCAGCAGTTGCTGGCACCCTTGGGGACTGGCAGCCCTTCCCTGACCTGACCCTCTGCCCCTTCAGAGGCCTTGCCACCAGACGCACTTATCAGCAAGATCGCCATCCATGGCTCCCTAGCCGTGGGTCAGAACTGGTTACTGGATGAGCAAACCAGCACCCTCACAAGGTTACGCTACTCTTACCGAGTCATCTGCAGTGACAACTACTATGGAGACAACTGCTCACGCCTGTGCAAGAAGCGCAACGACCGCTTCGGACACTATGTGTGCCAGCCAGATGGCAACCTGTCCTGCCTGCCCGGTTGGACTGGGGTGTACTGCCAACAGCGTAAGCAGCCAAGCTCCCACCTGTGTGGAAGGGAGGGTCCCCTGAACAAACACAGTGCAGTCTTCTCAGCCACAGCTTGCCTCCCTCAGAGTGGGACCAGGCTGCCCACTAGCTGGGCCTCAGGGACACCTGTGGATGCTGAGGGCGGGTTTGGACTCAGATCTCCTCTCTCTTCCCAGTGCTCCTCCCGTTTATGCCAAAGCCCACAAGGACCCCCATGATTGTGTTCTGTCCAGCTTGACTTCTTCCCTATGCCATCATTGCCCTTTAAGATACCCAGGGCTCCTCTGGGAGGCCAGAAGTGGAGCTGGAGCCCAGCAGAGATGGGGCACCCTGAGGGGTAGGAGGGGAGAGTTCAGAGCCCTTGCCATCCCAACCTCACCCAGCCTTTTTTCTTTCCTTAGCTATCTGTCTTTCTGGCTGTCATGAGCAGAATGGCTACTGCAATAAGCCAGGAGAGTGCCTGTGAGTAGGGGACAGGAAGTGGTGAGGGGGAGTCCCCCCTTGGCCAGGCCTCTCACCTCACCCTCAGCATCTCTCTTGTCCCTCAGCTGCCGCCCAGGCTGGCAGGGCCGCCTGTGCAATGAATGCATCCCCCACAATGGCTGTCGTCATGGCACCTGCAGCACCCCCTGGCAATGTTCTTGTGATGAGGGCTGGGGAGGTCTGTTCTGCGACCAAGGTAAGTCAGGGTGAAGAGAGGATGCAGAAGGGGCGGGAGAGATGGGGCACAGGGGTGGAAACCAGAGTTTTCACCCGGATCCTTCTTACTTGGTGACTGCTAACTTGGCTTTCCCATTAGCGTTCAAGGATCTTGGGATTTTTAAGGATCTTTACACCTGGCTTGGAATGAGGTGGTGGGTGCTTCAGGTGCTGGGGAGTCAGGGTGGCTGAAGAAGCCAGGAGAGCAACAGATTAGTAGCCTGGAGGGTGCACTCATAAATCCTAGCAAGGCCAAAGAGAGAGGGATGCCAGGCTCAGTTCCTCTTTCTACCTTGTAGTTACCTATTAACCCCCTGAGTGTTTGCTCACCTTCCAGGGCTGTTTGAGCAGCTCTCCCCTAAACAGCTGCCTGGTGGGGTGTGCCCACCGGCTGCCTGAGGCTGTGGGTGAGCTGGGCCTCTGGGCGGAGTGACATCTAACCGACTTTTCAGTGTGGGTGCCAACAGCCTCCCCATTCTTCCCCAATTGCACTCGCTAGGCAGCTGTCTGAGCCCATGTGCCTCTACCTGGTGTTTGGGGGGTGAGCCACTCTTCTTGCTACACCAGGGTCTTTGAGCCCCAACCCTGGGGGAGGGAGCCTTTTCTCCTGCATCCTGGTAGCCAGCTGATGTCTGTGCCTCCCATCTTCAGGGTCAAACGGGGTACCTGGTGCTACAGAGACACCAGCACATCAGGGTCAGGATAGGGTAGGCAGGGGGTTCACCAGTGTGGAAAGAACTTGTCTAAGCCCTGACTTGTTGTCCACAAAGGAGTGGGATTCAGTCCCTGTATTCTATGCGTGTGTGTCCATCCCTTTGCCACCCTCCCCACCCCAGCATGCACACACACCTGGTTCCTCCTCATTCTCTTTCCTCTCCACATTTGCTCCCAGGTGACACAGTCATATACTCAGCATATGCAAACACAGCCTTTGCAGTCCTTGTATTTGCTCTGTCTGGTTCTCCCTCCCTGTCCTTTCCAAATAAAAAAAACAAAACCTTATATCTCAAAATACCCTTGTAACGCCTTCTCCTTTAAAAAATGCCTGGTCGCTACCTGTGGTGGGTGTCATCTCTCTTCTACCATTTCCACCTGTTGAAATTGTATCCCTCCTTTCAGGCTTATCTCAGCTGCCCCTCCTCCATGAAGCCTTTTCTGACTTCCTTCCCTGACATGTGGCCTTGCCCTCCCCTTCTCCTCCTTATCTTCATCGCACTTGGACTGGCAGTGTTTGTGAGCTAACCCGGCAGGACGGCGTCCAGTTGTGTTGTTTCGATCTCGGTTGACTACACTGGTCATATGTGATTTAAGGTGCTTCAACAAACATGGTTTCATTGATGGGGGAGGAAGCATACTTGGGCACGGAAGACTTTGAGTGGAACCCTGTTTGAGCCAAACATAGGGAACGTGCACTGCAAGGAGCCTGGATTTGGGAACTTTCCCTGGCCCTGCTCAGCGAGTTGGTTTCTGTCTCTGCAGATCTTAACTACTGCACCCACCACTCCCCGTGCAAGAATGGGGCGACGTGCTCCAACAGCGGGCAACGAAGCTATACCTGCACCTGTCGCCCAGGCTACACTGGCGTGGACTGTGAGCTGAAGCTCAGCGAGTGTGACAGCAACCCCTGTCGCAACGGGGGCAGCTGTAAGGTGAGTCCAGACCAGCGCAGGAAGGATCTGGGCAGGTGGATCCAGGCATCCCCAGCCTAGGCGGCCAGTGGATAAGCAACCACAGACAGGCACTATGGACAGGTGGATCCCAGCTTCCAGCCATGCATGTCTGCCCCCCAGCATCTGACTTTGGTTCCTTTATGGTCTCTCTCTCCAGGACCAGGAAGATGGCTATCACTGCCTCTGTCCCCCGGGCTACTATGGCCTGCACTGCGAACACAGCACCTTGAGCTGTGCCGACTCCCCCTGCTTCAATGGGGGCTCCTGCCGGGAGCGCAACCAGGGGGCCAGCTATGCTTGTGAATGCCCCCCCAACTTCACTGGCTCCAACTGCGAGAAGAAAGTGGATAGGTGCACCAGCAACCCGTGTGTCAATGGTGCGTCTTCTTGCCTTGCTAACCTGGTGGACTGGCCCTGGGGCTGAGAGAGCCTTCTGGTGAGGGAGGGTCAGGAGAGGAGAGAGGCGTTGTCTGTCACTCTGGGCAGTCTGAGATGGGCCTCTGTCTGCTCTGGAGGGTGAAGAGCTTGCTTGATCAGCCGAGGGCTTTGGAAGAGGCGCAGCTCAGCTGTGCGAAGGCCTTGGGAGCAAGGCTGGTGTGCACCCTGCATGACTTTCGTTCCTATTCCCATGTCAGAGTCCTGTCCTGGCTGGGGTGGCCTCTGACCCTCCAGGAAGTCCTGGGCTAGGAGAGTAGATGTTCGTGTTCCTCCTCAGAGAAGGTGGCGATGCAGTCAGAGCCCTGCTCCTGGAGCCCCATCTTGTCCCGAGCTCATGTAGAGTGTGGTGTGGCGTGAGGCATCTAGAATATTCAGCACCTCTTGGGACACAAAGCGTGTTGCTAATCCTTGTCTACTTGGCCTCCAGGTGACCCTCTGTGAATCAGGCAGACAGCATTGTATAGGAGAGACACTTAGGAGCTGGAGAGGGATTGGAAGGGCTTGGGGGGAGTGGTCTGCTCTCTCATTTAACCCCCCTGAGGCCACGGTTTCTTCATCACCGAATGGGAAAGTTCTTTACCTTTCACATGGTTGTGAAGATGAAATGAAATGATGACGATTACACTTATTCGAGCATTTACTATATGCCAAGCAAGTGCTCTTGCCTCTCTGTACCTTCCTACATGACCTATCCTAGGAAGGAGAGAGCATTCCACTCCAATTGAACCAATGAGGAAACTGAGGCTGTGGGATAAGGTAAAACAACAGGTGCCAAATCCCCAGCTCAAGAGAGACAACTAAGGTTCAAACCCAAGCATATCATATGGTCTGACTCCACACTAAAGCTCTGGAAGATGTTAGTACTTTTCATACACATGCCCACTGAGGCAGAGAGAATCAGCCTAGACTCCAGGTCGCCAGCCTCTCTGTGCCGTTCTTTTGTAGTGGGCACTCTGCGTGAAGACAGCAGGACCCAAGTGTGTTCCCTGGATGGGATACCCACCCCCTGCCCCAGGGGACTCCCAGATTATAGCCGACCTGTATCCCTCATGTCTTCACAGGGGGTCAGTGCCTAAACCGAGGTCCAAGCCGCATGTGCCGTTGCCGTCCTGGATTCACAGGCACCTTCTGCGAACGCCACGTCACTGACTGCACCCGCAGCCCTTGTGCCCATGGCGGCACTTGCCACGACTTGGAGAACGGGCCCGTGTGTACCTGCCCTGCCGGCTTCTCTGGCCAGCGCTGTGAGGTGCGGACATCCAGCGATGCCTGCACCTCAGGGCCCTGCTTCAATGGGGCCACCTGCTATGCTGGTCTCTCCCCGGACACCGTCATCTGCAACTGCCCCTACGGCTTTGTGGGCAGCCGCTGCGAGTTCCCTGTGGGCTTGCCGTCCAGCTTCCCTTGGGTGGCCGTCTCCCTGGGCGTGGGCCTGGCAGTGCTGCTGGTGTTGCTGGGCATGGTGGCGGTGGCTGTGCGGCAGCTGCGGCTTCGGCGGCCAGACGACGGCAGCAGGGAAGCCATGAACAACTTGTCGGACTTCCAGAAGGACAACCTGATCCCTGCCACCCAGCTGAAGAACACAAACCAGAAGAAGGAGCTGGAAGTGGACTGCGGCCTAGACAAGTCCAACTGTGGCAAACAGCAAAACCACACATTGGATTATAATCTGGCCCCAGGGCCCCTGGGGCGGGGGACCGTGCTGGGGAAATTTCCCCACAGTGACAAGAGCTTAGGGGAGAAGGCGCCACTGCGGTTACACAGGTGAGCAGCCCCTGGAAGCCCAGGGCTCCTGCATGGTTCTGCCTGGGCTCCTCCTAGGCCAGGTGGGAGGCTTTTAAGCCAGCAGGGGTTTTGCTACTGACAGAAGGATCTGCCAAGAAGATTTCTGCCAGGGGTTCTTTGTCCCTCCCTCCCATTCATTCATCCATTCACGAATGTCAGATGTCCCTAGTGTGTCTCTTGCGACTTTCATCTTTCCACATTGTGGCTTGGCTCAAGTGGCAATGCTGGCTTTTTGCAAGACTAAGACCCTTCCAGTAAAGGTGGAAGTCCTGTGGTTCTCCTAGGGGCCTGTTCCTAACTGCTCCCTACAAGCCCAGCACTGAGCACCGCCAGCCCACGTGTCTTCTCTCAGAACCCTCTGCAAGTGCCCTTTGGCTCTCCAGGGTCCACCCTCCTCCTGAGCCTCTCCCCATCTCCCTCACGCGCCTGTCTTATGTTCCCGCAGTGAAAAGCCAGAGTGTCGGATATCAGCGATATGCTCCCCCAGGGACTCCATGTACCAGTCTGTGTGTTTGATATCAGAGGAGAGGAACGAATGTGTCATTGCCACGGAGGTAGGTGCTGGGCTTGCCTTCCCTTCCAGCATGGCCCCTCCTGGTTTTTGTGGGTGGGAAAGTGGCCTGGTCACCCTGGACCCCATGGGCCGTGCCTGAAGGGTGGGTCAGAACCTTCCTTTGTAGGCCAGGTTCAGTGGCTCTTGGGGCCCTGCTGGCCTTGTTGCCAGGGAGGGTGTGAAACAGGAGCCATGGTGGCAAGCCTGGCCTGGTCCCTTCCTGCTGTGTAGGTGCTGGGCTGGGTGGCCATGGCGCCGGGCCAGTTCCTGGACACTGCCTGCCAGCCGCTGGTGGGTGAGGGAGCACGTCTCCCCTTGTGCACCTCCTGCGCCTTCCCACTGGCTTCTTCCATTGAGCCACCTCCCAGGCACTTGTGTGTGTTGGGACAGAAGACTGGGTGCATTGCCCCACCTTCCCTTCACCCGTAGGCTTCTTCCAGGGAGGTCCTGGAGAGAGTGCTTGTGCCCGGGGTAACCTATATCCCCGCTTTCCACATGCTCCCCAGGTATAAGGCAGGAGCCCATCCACAACATCCCGGCTCAGCCCAGCAGCTGGACCTTCCTTCCGCATTGTTTACATTGCATCCTGGATGGGACGTTTTTAATATGCAACGTGCTGCTCTCAGGAGGAGGAGGGAATGGCATGAACTGGATAGACTGTGAACTTGCCAAGAGATGCAATACCCTTCCACACCTTTGGGTGTCTGTCTGGCATCAGATTGGCAGCTGCACCAGACAGGGGAACAGAGGAGAGAAGAGATGCCACTGAGACCTGACCTGCCAGCAGTGGCCTTCAGAGGGCTTCTTCTGAGGCTCTGGCCTGTTTTCTAGAGAGAGTGGCAGTGGCCTCCTGGGGCCTGGAGCTGCTGTGGCCTTCACTGGCATCTGTGTTTCCAAAAGTGCCTTTGGCCCAGGCTCCATGATGACAGCTGGGCCCAAATCAGAAGGGAGAGAGGGGCCAGAAAGGATAGGGCCTCCTGTGAGCTGGGAAACCATTGAGTGCGGCCCTCCGCAGGTGGGTGAGTGCTCCAGGGGGAGGGGCACTTTCTGCCCCATGGCTCCAGCTACT
Source organism: Carlito syrichta (assembly GCF_000164805.1). Lineage (NCBI taxonomy): Eukaryota > Metazoa > Chordata > Mammalia > Primates > Tarsiidae > Carlito > Carlito syrichta. The sequence goes on along the minus strand of NW_007074623.1, from coordinate 234,887 downwards.
GCATGTGGGCTTGGCTCGGAACACCACCTGGCCTCTCTCGCTGGCCTAGGCACGCTAGGCAAGAATGTTGGTGAGCCTCACCCGGCTTCTGCACCCACTGGGCCTGGATGCCTCGGGGCTCCTGGGAGCAGATAGGTGAAGAGCCTATCCCTTCCGCCAGTCAGGGGCGCCAGGCCTAACTGGGGAACTCAGGGCAGTTATGTTGGAAACTCCAGTGAGGGAGAAATTAGGTGCTGCTGCCATCTAGGCCCTTTCCTCCCTCAAACCCATTCTACGAACTTGAGCCTGGGCCCTGCTGATGCCCAGTACTGCCCCCAGGCCACCCTTGAAGCCGATCTTCAGAAATCAATAATATGAGTTTTTATTTTGTTTTTTTGTAGTTTATTTTGGAGTCTAGTATTTCGATAATTTAAGAATCAGAAGCACTGACCTTTCTACATTTTATAACATTATTTTGTATATAATGTGTATTTATAATATGGAACAGATGTGTACAGGCGTTTATTACTTCTTGGGTCCTGTCTTTGTGATGGCCAAGTGGGATTTCTCTCCCCATCTTCTCACCCCAAAGAACTTAGACCCCCTTCTCACATTGCTGCCGTGCGCCCTACTGGATCCTCTGGGACCGGTGTGCTCACTTGGGTTTGGCATGTTGTGCCCCAGGCTCTTGTTCCCTTCCTTGGGGAGCCCAGCTTCTCCTACCCTTGCCTGGTGACTTTGAGGCTGGTGCAGCTCCCCACCTCCCTCTTCATGTCTTAGCACTCCTTCGGGGATGTTCCTCCTGACCTGAATCTATCCTTCCTTTCTGTCTTCAAGCCTGGAAGAACTTACGGGGCTCCTGGTTCTGCCTGTTTTTCTCTAATTCCAAAGGATTCTCAAAGCATGCGGGTCTCTGTGCCATGGTGACAGCTGGGACGTTCCTCCTGCTGTTGCAGGGTATCTGGCTCCTTTCTCAGTCCAAGCAGAACAGACTAGTCTCAGGGGACATGGCAGCAGGGAGGTTTGTCCTCCTTGCAGCTGAACAAGAGAGCTGAGAGTCTGGGCATCTTGCATGCCTGGGGCTGCTGGATTTACTGAAGACTGCAAGGAGGGGGAGGAAGGGGAGGAGTAAGTCGCCTTGCCTGAGTCCAGGTTTCTCTGACTGCGGCACTAATGAGGGAGTTTCCAGTCTAGCTTCCAGTCTAGCTAGGAGTTTCATGCCTAGCTTCCTCTAGGGCACAGAATAGTCCCTAGGGTGTCACAGTCCTCTCTCTCGCAAATATACCCCATGGAGTGCAAATGAAAATATGAGTCATTGACAAAAAGCTGAATAGATACTCCCAGCTCTCAGCTTGTCCATAGCAAAGCAACACAGACCCACCAGACAACTTGTTCCTGATGGAGTCCCGGATGTGGAGTGCTACTTGCCCTCCCTTGTTCTTTCCCTGACACAGTCACGGCATGCCCGCCACAGACCCAGGTGCTTAGGCTAGAGACACAGAAGCCTGCACACGCTCCATGCCTTGCTCATGGCTCCCTGCACTCACAGGGTATCAAACAGGAAAGCATTCAGGGAACCGTTCCCACAGCCTGAGCCGGCAGCAGGGGGAAGAACAACACGACCTCACTCTTCCTGCCCAAAACGAAACAGGAAAACAGCTCCCGGGTCCTGGAGGGGGGTGGGGGAAACTGGGCTGGGACACGAAGGCGAGATGACGAGGCTCCCATGTGGGGGACAGGTAGGACACCCGCAGGCCTGCACGTCCACACCACCAGGCTGTGCTAGGCTGCACAGGCTGCCAGACCCTCAGAGAGGAGCCCTGGAGGGGAGCTGGCTGCCAGGCTAATGGGGAGCTTAGAGAGACCCAAGCTGGTTTTCTGGAGGGAGTGACGGCTTCTGAATGGACTTGGTCTGGACAGCTCCAACCTGCAGTTCACACCAGGCCCCACCTCTAGCAACAGAGCAGAAGCAGGGCAGGCACTTGCCATGTGAACAGGCCACGGTGAAAGCCCTCCTCCCCCCAGGATTCTTTGTTTTTGTTTTTTTTGAGTCAGAGTCTCACTCTGTCATCCAGGCTGGAGTGCAGTGGCATGCTCTCAGCCACCGCAGCCTCCACCTGCTGAGCTCAGTCGAATCTTCTGCCTCCTCAGCCTTCCAAGTAGCTAGAACCACAGACGTGTGCCACCATGCCAGGCTAAATTTTATTTTTTAATTTATTGTAGAGACGAGGTCTCACCATGTTGTTCAGGCTGGTCTCGAATCCCTAAGCTCAGACAATCCTCTTGCCTTCACCTCCCAAAGTGCTGGGATTAGAGGCGTGAGCCATCGGGCCCGGTCATCCCCAGGATTCTTGAGGGTCCAGCCCCTTCTCACAGGTGAGGGACCTAACACTTTCCTGAGCACTTGAGTGGCCAGGTGTACAGGAGATGGCCCAGGCTTGGCAGAAACAAGGCCGAAGGATAGCTCTAGGCTCACTGTGAAGTGGTTTCCAGGGGTTAGTAAATGCCCATGTTTAATCTGTATAGGTATCCCACAAAGGGATTCAGAGTTTAGCAGTTCCTTAACAGCCTGGAACCAGCGTCCTGCCTACAGAATAAGTCTGACCTCACGATGACCTCCAGCCCAGAGGAGGACACGTGCTTTTCCAGGGCCCCGGGGCTGGTAACCACCTGGAGCTGCCCAAGGGGAGTTAGGGAGGGGCCGTGAAGAAGGGAGAAATGCCAGGCTCCCTCTCGGGCCTCAAGGCCAGGGTCAGCGACATGAAAAAAAAGAGGACGGTGGCCCCCACCTCCCCCCATCCCAGGCTAGAGCAGACCATTAGACTAAACCAAGCGAGTACGGGCGCTCCGTGCCTTGTCTGGGTCCCACAGAGCTCCCCCAGCCTCTGCCCGTGGCTCCGCAGGATCCGCGGCCTCAGCCCCGCGCCCCACGTGGCCTGCGGCATTCCGGGAAGGGGGTGGAAGTGATTCACTCAGGGAACTGTGACTGTCCCTTCCCGGGGAGGGGATGCGCCTGGGAGGTCCCGGCGGCCTTCCCTGGGCGGCCGCACCCTC